>NC_063370.1:16993774-17011335 GCF_021869965.1 Rhincodon typus
CATAGGAGCAGAAAGGCTGACGTTTCGGGCCTCGATGAAGGGTCTAGGCCCGAAATGTCAGCCTTTCTGCTCCTATGATGCTGCTTGGCCTGCTGTGTTCATCCAGCCCTGCACCTTGTTGTCTCGGATTCTCCAGCATCTGCAGTTCCTACTATCTCTGGCCTTTTTTTGTACCAGCTCTCAGTTCTAGATGTTCTCTCCAATTAAATATGGAAACAAGCAAAATTCACTACTTTTGGTTCTTGCAACAGACTCATAATCCAAGCCACCAAATCTACCCTTCAACCTGGCAATGGCCTGAGGCTGAACCAGTTTGAAAACATATTAGCATTGTGTTTGATTGAGGTAAGCAACTGACCATATGCACCATTAAGTCAATCAATTTCCCTGCAATAACATTTGATTCAGTCCCTGCTTCAGCTCATCTGCTGCTGAAGACCTCATTTATGCTCTTGTTATTTCCAGAGTCAACTATTCCAATGCACTGGCATCCCACATTTTGAACTCTGTAAACTTGAGGTCATGCAAAACTTTGCTTCTCCTTGTCCTAACTCTCATTAAATTCCATCTATCCATCGCTCTGTTGTCACTGTCCCACATTGGGTCCTATTGAAATAACATGTCAATTTTAAAAATATCATCATGCCTATTAAATCCCTTTATGGCCTAATTCCTTTCTATCTTTAATGTCTCCTTGAGCCCCGCAAAATTCCAAGATCTCTGTTCTCCTCGAAACCTGGCCTCTTGAGCATCCCCATTTTTAGTCATTGCAGCATTGGTGGTTGTGCCTTCAACTTGCAAGGTCTGAGTCTGTGGAATTGCTTCTCTAAGCCTCACAGCCTCCCTATTTGTCTCTTCTTTGAAGATGCTTCTCAAAATCTACCTTTTTGATCAATCCTTTGTTCATCTTCATTCAGATCTCCTTTAGTGGTTTGGAAATAAATTTTGCTTGATACTGCTGCTGCGAGGCAGAGTGCGATGTTTATTGCATTTGAGGTGCTCTATAGATATATATATATATGACTCATTATTATTAAGTGCCAGTTGTTGTACATTAATCCAACACTAAGGCAATCAATGCTTCTTGCAACTCTGAAAGAATCTGAAGTTCATTTTTGCATAAAGCCTTAAACCTTCCACAGAAGTGCCTTCAAGATGTCCTCCTTTCTCCTCAACTGAGTACCTCCCGCATCTTCCCTGCATTGACAGGGCCCTCCGCCAAGTTGTCCCATTTCTTTGATTTCCACCCTCACCCCTTCCCTTCTCTCCCAGAACAACAATAAGGTTCCCCTTGTCCACAGTTTCCACTCCACCAGCTTCCACATTCAAAAGATCATCCTCTACCATTTCCACCATCTCAAAAAGATACTATTCTCTCCACGATTTTCCTCCATCACTCCTAACACTTCCATGACACCTTCTCATGCAATCGCAGATGTAACAATTATCCTTTTATTTCCTACCTCCTCACTGTCCAAGTTTCCAAATACACCTTCCAGGTAAATTTGCAGTGTTTCAGTTGTACGTCTTTCAATCCAATCTACTGTATTCACGGCTCATAATATGGTCTCCTCTATAATGGCAAGAGCAAACACAGACTGGGTAACTGTTTTGTGGAACACCTTTACTCTGTCCGTAAGAATAACCCCCAACCTTCCAGTTACTTGCCATTTCAATGCACCAACTTGCTCTCATGCTAACATTCCTTTCCTAGGCCTGCTGCAATGTTCCAGTGAAGCTCAGCGCAAGCTGGAGAAACAGCCGTTCATTTTCTGTTTAGGCATGTTATAGCCTTCAGGATTCAACATTAAGTTCAACAACTTCAGAGTATGAACAGTGTTCTCTATTTTGATAAGAAGGCCCCATCCCCAATACCGAAACACCTGCATTATGTCTTGTTTGTGTCGTGTAGGCTTTGCTTTCAGCATCACTGATCCACACCTATCTTCTTCTCACACCTATCATCAAAACCTATTTTATATCTCAAGTGCTCCTTTACCAATCCATTTGTCTTTTATGTGGGACCTTACTGAAAGACTTTTGAAAGTCAAAGTAAACCACATCCACTGGCTGCCCCTTACCAGCCCTACTGGTTACATCCTTGAAAAATTCCAGTATATTTGTGATTTCCCTTTCCTAATTCCATGCTGTCTAATTCTGTACTGTTTTCCAACTATTCTGTTACTAAATCTTTGATAATTGAATCCATTATTTTCTCTACAATTGATGTCAGGCTAACTAGCCTATAATTCATATCTCTGTCTACTTCCCGTTAAATAGTGGGGTTACATTAGCTACCTTCCAATCCATAGGAATTGTTTCAGAGTCTGTAGGCTCTTGAAAGATTCCACACATGCATCCATTATTTCTATGGCCTCTTCCTTAAGTACTGCAGAATGTAGATTATTAGGACCTGGGGACTTATCAGTCTTTAATTCCATCATTTCCCCAACACCATTTCCCTGCTAAAACTGATTTCCTTGAGTTCCTCCCTGTCATTAGATGCTTTGCTCCCAAATTCTTTTGTGATGTTATTTGTGTGAAGACACAAGGAACATAAGAACAAAAATATGTATTTAATTGATCTGGCATCTCATCATAACTTCATTTGTTTCTGATCATAAAGGGCCTACATTTGTCTTCACTAACCTTTTTTCTCTTCATATATTAGCAGAAGCTTTTACAATTAGTTATGATATTGTCTGCAAGCTTACTGTTGTGCTATTTTTCCCTTCTTAATCAATACCTTTGTTGTTCTTTGCTGAAATCGAAACTGCTCCTAATCCTTAGGTCTTCTGCTTTTTTGGGCAATTTTAACACCCTTCCTTGGATCTAATGATATTGTTAATTTCCCTTTTGGTCATGGTCAGGCCACCTTTCCCATATTATTTTTGTGCCAGACAGGAATAGACAATTGTTGCAGTTCTTCAATGTGCTCTTTAAATGTTGGCTTTTGCTATCTTTTTAAGTTATCTTTTTAAGTAATATTCACCAATTTAGAATAGCCAGCTTGTGCCTCATACTTTTGTAGTTTGCTTTATTTAGATTCAAGACCTTAGTCTCAGAATTAACTGTGTCAATCTCCATATTAATGAAGAATTCTATCATATTATGGTCTCTGTCCTCCAAGGGGCCTCACAAAACTAGATTACTAATTATACTCTTCCAGGATGATTTTATATCCGTTTAGGATGACCTGTTCTCCAGTTGGTTCCTTGATGTATTAATCCAGAAAACCATCCCATACAACCTGCAGGAATTCCTCCTCTTTAATATTGTTACTGATTTGACTTGTCCAATCTAAACACAGATTAAAGTCGCCCAAAATTACAGCTGTATCTTCATTGTTTGCATCCCTAATTTCATGTTTAATGCCTTCTCCAATACTACCACGACAGTTTGGGGTCTGTGTACAATGCTCACTAGTTTTTTACTGCCACTTGCTGTTTCCAAGTTATATCTGTTCACTAGAGCTAATATCTTTCCTTACTTTTACATTAATTTTTTCTTTATCCAGCAACACTACCCTGCCTCCTTTTCCTTTTTGTTTGTCCTTCCTAAAAACTGAATTCCTTGGATATTCAGTTCCCATACTTGGTCATTCTGCTGTACCATTGCTGTAATCCCAACAATTTCAGAAGTGCTTATATCTATCACCAGAGGAAACCTTTACCCTTCCTCAAAATGCTTGAGTTGCTCAAAAATCCATTTTTAAATTACATTGTGCAACAGCTTTAAAGGATTCAGATGCAAGGCAGCTGGAATACTTAGGAAATGAGAAAAAGAAATGGAATGTATCATTGCCTGATAGTAATGCCAAAATTTGATGAGGCCTTGATCCCGGATGCAAAAGTTCTGGTGAGAAATAACAGAAATTACATTTCCCTAGGATCAGTTGCAGTCTTTAACCCAATGCATGCCCACCCCAGATTTGTGACTGGAGCTGACGATCATTAACTCTATATTTAGCAGTTTCAGTAGAATGCAAAAAAAATTCCAAAGTGGACATTTTACCTCCCCAACTAATCTTTGGAAAGAACACAATCTAAATTAAGAAACATTAGAAATTGCAAATGAAAGTCTTTTGTTTTGAGGACCTTATTCAAAAAAAAGCACATTTCCCTCCCTTCAGAACTACACACCAGAAATGACAATTGATGAACTCAATCCTGCAAAGTTGACTCTGGAAAGTCCTCCTTACTTATATCTAGGGCTAGTGCCAAAATTAAGTGTGTTGACTCACAGATTAGTCAAGCAACATCTTTGTAGTCATATTCACAGAATTATACGTTACAAACCACGTCACAGCCAACACCATCACCTTTGCTGTGTATGTCCTGTCCTACTGGCAATCTGGGAGTCCTCAACATTGACCCCAAACATTACGAAATCTCATGGCACCAGGTCAAACATGGACAATGAAATATTCTGTTCACAATATACATTTAATGATTTGGACGGAGGAATTGAATGCAATATCTCCAAATTTGCGGATGACACTAAGTTAGGTGGCAGTGTGCGATAATGCAAAGAGACTGCAGGGTGACTTGGATAGTCTGGCTGAGTGGGCAAATACTTAGCAAATGTGAGTTTATCCACTTTGGTGCAAAAACAGGAAGGCAGATTATTATCTGAATGGTGGTAGTTAGGAAAAGGTGAGGTGCAAAAAGACCTGGGTGGAACAGTTGCTGAAAGTTGGCATGCAGGTACAGCAGGCACTGAGGAAAGCTAATGGCATGCTGGCCTCCATAGCGAGAGGATTTGAGTATCGGAGTAAGGATGTTTTGCTGCAGTTAGAGAGGGCCTTATTGAGGCCACACCTTGAGTATTAAGTGCAGTTTTGCTCTCTTACTCTAATGAATGACGTTCTTGCTATTGAGGGAGTCCAGCGAAGGATCACCGGACTGATTCCCGGGATGACATATGAGAAAAGACTGAATCAACTAGGCTTGTATTCACTGGAATTTAGAAGAATGAGGGGGAATCTCATAGAAATATATAAAAACCTGATTGGACTTACAGGCTAAATGCGGGAAGAATGCTCCTGATTTTGGAGAAGTCCAGGACTTGGGGTCACAGTTTAATAAAAGACCATTCAGGACTGAGATGAGGAAGAATTTCTTCACTCAGAGAGTTGTGAAACTGTGGAATTCTCTCCCACAGGAAGCTGTTGGGGCCAGTTCATTAGAAATATTCAAGAGGGAGCTGGACGTGGCCCTTGTGGCTAAAAGGATCAAGGCGTATGGGGAGAGGACGGGAATGGGATACTGAGATTGCATGATCAGCTATGATCGTATTGAATAGCTCAAAGGGCTGAATGGCCGATTCCTGCACCTATTTTCTATGTTTCTGCTAATTACCACATATCACCCTTCCTCTGCTAATGAATCTGTGCTCCTCCATGTTGAACGTCAATTGGAAGAAGCACTGAGAGTGGCAAGGGTGCAGAATGGACTCTGAGTGGGAGACCTGAATGTCAATCTGCAAGAGTGGCTCAGCAGTACCACTAGTGGCTGAATGGGTTGAGTCTTAAAGGACATAGATGCTAAACTCGGTCAGTAAGAAATACAAATATGCCTGACCCCACCCTCACCAATCTGTACAGGACAGTATCAGGTGCAGTGACCACTGCACAGTCCTTGTGGAGATAAAGTCCCAGCTTCATATTGAGGGTGCTTTCCATCATGTTAAATGGCACTGTGCTCCATGGGATAGACTTCAAACAGATCTAGCAACTCAAGACTGGGTATCCATAAGGGACTTTGGGCCATCAACAACCACTGAGTTGTACTCCAATATAATCTGTAACCTCATGGCCTGGCATATCTCCTACTCTAACATTACCATCACGCCAGGGGATCAACCCCAGATGATTGAAGCGTTAGGAGGACATGCCAGAAGCAGTACCAGGACTATCTAAAAATGAGGTGTCACCCTGGTGAAGCTACGAACCAAGGCTAATAAGAAGCAATAGATAGTCAAGACTAAACAATTCCTAAACCAGCAGATCAGATCTAAGCTCTATATTCCTGCTATATCCAGTTCTGAAAGGTGGCAGACAATTAATTAACTCACAGGAGGAAGTGGTTCCACAACAATGGGGAGCCCAGCAAATCAGAGCAAAAGATACATCTGAAGCATTTGCAACAATCTTCAGCCAGAAGTATCAATTGGATGATCCATCTTGGCCTCCTTCTGAGGTTCCCAGTATTATATGTGCCTGTCTTCAGACAATTTGATTCACTCCATATGATATCGAGAAATGCTAAGAGGCATTGGACACTGAAAAGAATGTAGGCCCTGGCAACATTGTGGCAGTAGTACTGAAGACTGTGCTCCAGAAGTTGCAGCTCCCATTGCCAAGCTCTTCTAAGACAGCCACAAGACTGGCATCAACCCTAGAATGTGGAAAATTGCCCAGGTATGTCCTATACACAAAATGAAGGACAAATCCAACCTAGCCAGTAAGTGCCCCACCCCAACTCTGGCCCCCCCGCAACCAGCTTAGCAGTAGCCTCATCACTGATGCTCAGATTGGACTGCACCAGAGGCCACTCAGCTCCTGACCTCAGTTCAAGCATGGTCAGAAGAGCTGAGCTCAGTAGATGAGTTGTGACTGACTGCCTTGACATCAAGGCAGCATTTGACCGAGTATAGCATTAAGTAGGCCTTGCAAAACTAGAGTCAATGGGAATCGGTGGGTGGAGGGGAGACCTTTCCACTGGTTTGAAGTTCTAGCTGGCACAAAAGATATATTTGTAGTTTTGGAAGTCAGTCACCTCAACTTCAGGACATCTCTGCAGGAGTTCCTCTGGATATTTTCTTAGGCCCAACCATTTCAGCTGCTTCATCAATGACCTTCTCTTTATTATAAGGTCAGAAGTGAGGTGTTCACTGATGATTGTGCAGTGTTCAGCACCATTCACGTACTGAAGCAGTCCATTGAAAAATGCAGCAGGTCCTGTGCAATATTGAGGCTTGGACAGACAATTGGCAAGTAACGTTTATTCCACACAAGTGCCAGGCAATGACAATCTCCAATGAGAGAATTTAACCATCACTCCTTGACATTTAATGGCAATACCATCACTGAATTCCTCCCTTATCTACATCCGGGGGGTTACCATTGACCAGAAACTGGACTGGACTAGGCATATTAATACAATGGCTACAAGGGGAGATTATAGGCTTGGAATCCTGCCATAAGCAATTCATTTCCTGATTCCCAAAGCCTGTCCACCATCTACAAAGCAGAATAAGGAATGTGATAAAATACGGAGCATTTGTTTGGGTCAGTGCAGCTCCAAAAACACTCAAGATGCCTGACACCATCCAGAATAAGCAGCTCACTTGATTGGCACAACATCCACAAACATTCCCTCCCTCTGCGACCGACACACATTAGCAGCAGTGTGTACCATCTATAAGATGCACTGCAGAAATTCACCAATTACAATTCTGAGCCTAAGACTACTATCATCTAGAAGGACAAGAGCAGGAGATACACGGGAACACCCCCAACCTGCAGTAAGTTTCTCTCCAAATCACTCACCATCCTGACTTGGAAATACATTGCCATTTCTTCACTGTCACTGGGTCAAATTCCTGAAATTCCCTTCCTGTTGATATTGTGGGTCTATCTGTACCAAATGGACTACAGTGGTTCAAGAAGGCAGCTCACCACAGCATTCTTGAGGTCAACTAGGAATTGGGAATAATTATCACACTAAGTCAGTGAAGCCTACATCCCATGAATTAATTTTAAGGAAAATATTCATTTAAACCTCATTTAAACACTCTGCCTTTTGGTCTCTAATTGGCCCTACATTTTACTATCCCTTGACTATTAATATATTGATTGATGACATTTGTATTTTCTTTTATATTAGTTGTTAGTCTTTTCCATAACCACACATTGTTACTCTGATTTGTTTCATCACCTCCCTCTGAGCCTTCTGTATCACTCTTGGCTCTCAACTGAATTATTTACATGACACATGTTCTTTATCTTACTCTCTATCACTTGCTTTGTCCAGGGAGATCTGGTAGGTTTACCCTACCTCTCCCTTTTGAGGGAACTCTTTGAAGAATGTACCTCTTTGATTGCCTGGTGGCCACTCATTTCCTAATTGCCTGCCCGCTTCCAACGCTGTGGTTGTGGCCATTACTCTAAATACACTAACCACATAATTCTCTGTCTCATGGGCACACCATAGTGACTCCAGCCACTGCTCAAGCTCCAAAGCCTGATGCTGGAGCTTTGAAACCTTTACAGAGAACAGGCAAGAAAATGGATTTGAGGATTATAAGATCAGCCATGATCTCATTCAATAGCAGACCAGACTTGGTAAGCCTTTTGCCTATTTCTGTTCCGGTTTTTACTCTCTTGCCTGATGTGTGCATTTTTGGCTGGCCAACATTTATTGCCTGTCCCTAGTTACATTTGAGAAAGTGGTGGCCAGCTACCTTCTTGAATCACTGCTGTCCATGTGCCATAGATCAACAGTATCATGAAGGATGGAGTTCCAGGATTTTGTCCCAAATGACACTGAAGGAACAGTGATATATTTCCAAATCAAGATGTTGAGTTTCTTGGGGGGGAACTTGCAGGTGGGGTGTTCCCATATATCTGTTGCCCTTGTCCTTCTAGATGGTAGTGGTCATGGGTTTGGAAGGCGCTGTCTTAGGATCTTTGATGAATTTCTGCAATGTATCTTGTAGATGATACACACTGCTGCAACTGAATGCCAGGGACAGAGGGGCTTTTGTGAATATATGTCAGTCGAGTAAGCTGATTTGTCCTGGATGGTGTGAAGTTTCTTGAGCATGGTTGGGGCTGCACTCATCGAGGCAAGTGGGGAGTATTCCATCACACTCCTTACTTGTGTCTTATAGATGGTGAACAGACAAGGGAGTCAGGCAGTAAGTTATTTGCTGCAGGATTCCCAGTCTCTGACCTGCTATTGTAGCCTTTGTATTTATATGGCTAGTCTAGTTCAATTTCTAGAATGGTAACTTCCAGGTTGTTGATTGCGGGGAATTCAGATATGGTAATGTCATTGAATGTCACAGGATGGTAGTTAAATTCTCCCTAATTGGAGATGGATATTTCCTATCACTTGTGTGACAGAATCAGGGCATAGTCTCAGAATTAGGGTCAGATCATTCAGGAGGAATGTTAGAAAGCTCTTCTACGTGCAACGAGTAACTGAGGTTTGGAACTCTTTCCCTCAAACAGTGGGCGATGCTAATCCAATTGTTAAATTTAAATCAGAGGTAGACAATTTTTTATTAAGCAACGCTATCAAGGGATGTGGGCCCAAGACAGGCATATGGAGTTAGGTCACAGATCAACCGTGATCTTATTGAGTGGTGGAGCAGGCTTGAGGGGCTGAATGGCCTACTCTTGTCTTATGTTCCTGTACGTTCTAATGAATGTTACTTATTGTGTCATGTAAATTGGTGAGGCCAATTGCATTCTCCCATGAACCCTCTTCAGATAATACCACACTTCCATTCTCCAACCCTACATCTGCAGTATGGTCTCAGGAATCCTCTTCCACATTCAAATAATAGCATGTTCCTACAGAACCCCTATCAAGGAATAGGACACCCTCGGTGAACTTCTCCTTCAAATAATAGCACTGTCCCAGATAGAGCACTTCAAATGTTAGGACACTCCCAGAGGAAACACTCTACAGTTAATAGTACGCTCCCAGGATTTCCTCTGCGTTTTAAATAATAGGACACCATTGTGCACCCTCCCCCCACCAACCTTGAGAAATAGCACATTCCCAAATTATACCATAGGGATCAGTGCTGGGACCTTTACTGTTTGTTATGTATGTGAACAACTAGGATCCAAATTAGAAGACATCATTACTAAGTTTGCCGATGACAGAAAAAATGGTGGTATTGTCAATAGCAAGCAAAATGGTCTTAGGCTATGGTTTGACATTGATCAGCTGGTAAATTGGGCAGTGCAATGACAGATGGAATTTAATCCCAGTAAGTGTGGAGGTCTAATAAATGAAAGATATACACAATGAATGGTAGGTGCCTAGGAAGTACTGAGGAACACAGGGACCTTGGTGTACAAATCTACAGATTCCTGAAGGTGTCAGCACAGGCAGACAGGATGGTGAAGAAGGCATGCAGGATGTTTGCCTTCATTAGGTGGGGTGGAGATACAGGAGCAAAGAAGTCTTGTTATAGCTTTATAAAACATTTGATTGGGTTCATTGGAACATTTGGAACTCTTGTGCAGTTCTGTTCACCATACAATCAGAAGGTTGTGATAGCACCAGAGAGCCTGCAGAGGGGATTTACCAGAATGTTGCCTAGGATGGAAAATCTTACTTACGAGGAGTGACTGGATAGGCTGGGTTTGTTTTCCCTGGAGCAGAGGAGGCTGAGAGGGAATTCCGGTTGAGGTATACGAAATTATGAGAAGCATAGACAGGGTATATCATAAGGATCTTTTCTCCATGGCAGATGCGTCTAAGACTAGAGGGCATTAGCTTAAGATGAAGAGCATGTGGTTTAGATGAGATCTGAGGAAAACCTTTTCACTAGGGGATGATGAAAATATGGCACGTGCTGCCTGAAGTGGTGGTGGAGGGAGCTGCTGTTACATCATTCAAGATGCATTGGGATGAACACTTAAAATGCTACGGCATTGGAGGCTATGGACAAAGTGAGGTAAATGGGCAATCCAGTATTTTTTGGTGTTTGTTGGTCAGCATAGACATGGTGGGCTGAAGGGCCTGTCTCCATGTTGTAAGACTCTACGATCCTCCCACCCTCCCACCACAATGACCACCCCATCCTTGCCTTTTGATAATAATCAGCCTCAGGGACCCCTTATGTATAATCTGCTGTTGAGTGAATGTGCTGACCAGCAATACTGGTGACTCCTGCCATTCCCAGGATGCTGGGAGCCATGTTAGAAGTGTGACTGCATCTGCATCCATCTTTTTGCCTTGTAGGTTTGGAGTGGATTTCCAGTGTGGCAGCATTGTGAAGCCACGTTCTGATATTGCGTTTCACTTCAATGTGCGTTATGATGAGGGGACTGTGGTCTGTAACACATTGGAGCGTGAATGTTGGGGAACAGAACAGAGGAAGCCTCAGATACCCATCCCCACTGGCTCTTACTTTGAACTGATCTTCCACGTGCGTAGTTACTGTTTTCAGGTATGAAAAAAACTTATTGACTCTATGGGAAGAGGGCCCAGTTATCTTATTTCATTGTTCTGTAAGTAGCTGCCTGGCCAATGTGACTCAAACCCAGTGTTGAGGTGACCAGAGAGCCAGATCCCATATTGGGTTCCTTTAAGCTGCTTTGTGTTCCAAAATTACAGAGAATGCACCACAATGTTGCTAACTCTGTAGGAATGGCCTGGTCTAATCTCAAGGCACTAGGCAGTGAGCAAACCAATCAGAAAAAAAATCACAGGCTATAAAGTAATTGTATTTTATAAGACATTTTCTTTGTTTTGTTTGTTTACTAATTTTAGAGGTAATTGGATTTTAGTAGTGGATTTTAGAAAGTGCAGTTTGCCAGTCAAGAGTCATCCAGTTTGTTTTTTTTTCCAATTGGAATGTTGGGGAAGGGCTTTTAAGGATGGACATGTCAGGTGATCAATAGGCATGTGAAAGCAGGGGTGGAATGAGTTATGGGGTTCATGTGACAAAATCCCCCATGAATTTGTCCCCCTGGAATTGGCCACTCGAAACTCAGGCAAGGCAAGTTGGAATGAGGTCGTGGTTAAAGAGATGGTATCATTGTGTCAGGCTGAATGGACAGCATCTGTCAGATGGGATCAACATTTAGCCAGAACCCTACAGGACTTCAATCCTGAATCTTGGGAATTAAGTGTAATCTTGTAAAGAGGCGGGAGGGGATGGGATTAATAAATCTCATGAAGAATTCAAGATAAACTTCTTCACCAAAGAGTGGTGAGGAAATGGAACTTGCTGCCACAGTGGGTGGTTGAGGTGAATAACATGAAATGTATAACTGTATGAAGGAGAAAGGAAAAGAAGGATATGTTGCTTGGGTAAGATGAAGTAAAGTAGGTTGGAGTTCATGCAGAACAAAAACATGACCTGTTTCTGTTCTGTTAACACTGAATAACACCTAGGTGGAGATTGAAGAGCCTGAAATTTAATAAGTAACATGAACTTTTTCTCCCTCACAAAGGTATCTGTAAATGGTCAGCATTTCGTTGAGTATTGTCACAGGCTGTCCTACAATAGAGTGGATACGCTCGTGATTTCAGGAGATGTCCATGTGAATGCTCTCACCTTCAGAAATCCAAATGTAAGTAGTTTTTTGGCATTTGCCAAGTGCAAGAAAGGACAGGGAGGCAGAGAGTAGTTTAGTTGGAGCATGGTTTGAGTTCTGACACTGATTGAGCTGCTGATTAAAATCTGATTGAAAATCTTCCTAACCATGCCACAAGACCAGTGTAAATTTGAAAGACGACTTTCATTTCAATGATGGTCTTCCAGTCTCAATTTCCCTTACTCTGCAGGTGGGGTAATGGCGGGAAAGGTGAAGGGTGAATTAGATGGTGAGGCCTACTGGAGCATCAAAACCTTAGACTGAATTTCTGTATCCCTGCCCAAGGCATGACCATGACTGGTGGGTGGCTGCTTCCGTGTGACTGTTGATAGCTTTACCCGAATGTGGATTAAATTTGACACATCTTCATATAAACTAGACTATGAGCAGTCATCAGTTGGACTGTATTTAAGACACTATTGGATGCTGCAGTGAGAGCACTGTAGGCATTCATTGGATGGATAGGTTGCGATGGCTAAACAGTAAAGAGGAGTCTAGTGGAAATTATTGATTGCCCAAGGGATTGGGGGAAAGGGAATGGCATCTTTTTGGGCACCTTTCAGGAACCTGCTTCAAAATGACACTGAAGGAGACTTGAGGGAGATTGGGGCATGTGATTGGGAGGAAGGTTCCCTTTCTTTCTGGTGGAGGAACGGTCAGGAGCAAAACAAATGTAGAAGGTTTAAGGAGAATTTAAGAAGAAACAAAACATTTTCAATTAAAAAAACGTGCAGGAGGAACTCACGGGACTATCAGTATTTGTGGGAAGAGAAACAGAGTTATATGACTGAGAGATTGTAAGAACTGCTGATGCTGGAGTCAGAGATAATACAGTGTGGAGCTGGAGGAACACAGCAGGCCAGACAGCATCAGAGGAGCAGGAAAGTTGATGTTTCGGGTTGGACCCTTCTTCGGAAGGGTCTGCTGGCCTGGTGTGTTGCTCCAACTCCACACAGAGTTATATGACTCTTGTTTTGAACTGCATAGACCTTAAGACCATAAGAAACGGGAACAGGAGTAGGCCGTTTGGCCCCTGAACCTGCTCGGCCATTCGATAGGATTGTGGTTGATACAATACTCCTCATATCCACTTTCCCGCCCTTCCCCCTAATGGAAAATTATTTTCTGTTTTAATTTTGGATTTCCAGAATCTTTGATGTTTTGCTTTCTAGTCTTTCATATTTTCTGGTTTTGATCAAGAATCTTGTCAAATGCAAGCTTTGCCTCCTATTTCTGATTTAACTGCCATGAAATTCCACGATATGAGGCTTTCCTTCCAGATTTCTGCATTTTAACTTGCACAAAGTCCTGATCACCAAACAACCCTTTGTTTGCTGACCAATATTGGCCATTAGTCACCGAGTGACTTTATTTTTAAAATTCCCATCCTGGCATTTCAATCCTTTTATAGTCTTTTCCTTCCCTATCCTTGTAGCCTATGACTCTCTCAGATCTCTGCATTCCTTCAACACTAGTCTCTCGCATATTTACAGTTCCTTTGTCTACCATTGGTGGCCATATATTCAGCCATCAAGTTCCAAAGCTCTGGAATTCCGTCCCACTGATCACAAAATTAGCCATATCGTGATCTCAGCTATCTGGGTCTTAATCATACATGTCCTCATTCACCCAGAACCCCTGTGCTTTCTGACCTACATCAGCTCCTGGCCTTGCAAGTTAGAATGCTCATCTCTCATGTTTAAATCCTTCAATAGCTTCATCCCTTTACCTCTTATCAAGACCTGTTACCCTTTGAGATAACTGCACATCTCATTTTTGGCCTTTTGTGTATCCCAATTTTAGTCTCTCCACCATCGATGTCTGAACTTTCCACTTTGGAAGTCACTCCTAAAACTTCTCCACATCTCTAGCTCACCCTTCTTCCTTTGCATAAAATGGCGATTCTCACATGATGCAGGCATTGCTAGCTAAGCCAGCATTTATTGCCCTTCTCTAACTGCCGTTGCCACACTCCGTAAAGTCTGGCTCTTTGACAATGTCCCTATCCTAATGGGTTCTTCATGAAAGCAAAATGTTGTGAATGCTGGAGCTCTGTAATGAGAGAGAAACAGGAGATGCTGGAGAAACTGAGCAGGCCTGCAGAGAGAGAGAAACAGAGTTAATGTTTCAAAACAGCTCTGAAGAAGAGTCATTCTGGGCCTAATGTTAACTCTCTTCACAGGTGCTGCTAGATCTGCTGACAGTCTCCAGCAATGTCTGTTTTTATTTCTAGTGTCTCATTCTTTGGTTTGTTATAAATGTTATGATGTCGAAGACACACTATAAATGCAAGTATTTCTTGCTGTCCTATTGATGGCATACCTTCCTGTCTGTCCCTAAATCCTGATTTCTGATTGTTTTTGTATTTTCAGGTTCCTCCACCTTATGCTCCTCCTGCTTACACCCCCATTCAAGCTTCCAATGTAAGTCTGGTTGTTATGCATCTTCTCAAAGTTTCTGCCAAGTGATTGAATGTGTATTAACTCCACACTGCATTAGTGTCAGGCTTGCCAATTGCCTTGGTGAATGCCTGTCTGGATCGGCCATACACAGAGAGTGGTTAGCGTGTGGATTGAACTTCCTGAGGAAGTGGTAGATGTGAGCACAATTATAACATTTAAGAGACACTTGGATAAGTACATGAATAGGAAAGATTTGGAAGGAATATAAACCAAAAGAACTGCAAATGCTGTAAATCAGGAACAACGCTGCTGGAAGAGCTCAGCAGGTCTGGCAGCATCTGTGAAGGAAAAAGCAGAGTTCTGAGGAAGGGTCACTGGACCCGAAACATTAAGTCTGTTTTTTCCTTCACGGATGCTGCCAGACCTGCTGAGCTTTTCCAGCAGCAAGATTTGGAGGGATATGTGCCAGGAGCAGGTAAGTGAGACCAGTTTAGTTTGTGATTCTGTTTGGTGTGAACTGGTTGGAGTGAAGGGTCTGTAACTGTGCTGTATGACTCTATGTCACCATGACTATGAGACTGGTATTAGGATGTTGTGGTAAGTGAGGAATTGGTTTATTCTTATTGAATGCGCTTTAATCATCAGAATAACTTTAGCCATTTGTATTTGCATTTTCTGAAAAGTTGTGATTAACTTTTGGGAATAAATTTTGTATCAAAATTGCTCTAGAAATGTGCATTTTAAAGAAGACTGTGAGCTCTGTAAAAAGAGAAATACAGAGATCATAAGGCAAAGAATGTAAGTCTCCCATTTTGTCGGGGTCTGTGGGTAACTCTCCCATCCTTTAGGGGGGTGAGCTGTGAATAATCCTCCCAATCAGCAGGAGGCAAACTGTAACTAGCCCTGTCATCCTTTAGGGAACGAGCTGTGTTTAGGCCTTCCCATCGTATGGGTGGATGTGGGGCTAAGCTGTGGATAGCCCTCTGATCCTGTCAAGTTGGCAGTCGGTACCCCTCCCAAACTGCCTTCCAGACTGATCCCTTTGTTTCCTCACCAGCTTTGCTGTAGCTTTGCACTTGTGTGTAATATTTGCTGTCTGAAATGATCCAGTTCCAATGGAAGGTCACTCACCTGAAATATTAACTTGGTGCATAACCGCTCCTCTCCTGCTGGCAGGGCTCTCTCAATTGTTCACTCAGTCCTCTCCACACAAGCTCTCTGGCCAGCCTGGTGCTTCCAACACTGCTTATTTTTATGCACATATTTAAATATTGATAAAACTGAAACCACAGTCCCCTTAAACATTTTTCCCCAGCTACCCATTTCATCCTTCTTACTGGCATCTGTCTGAAGATGAGCCAGCTTGTTTACTAGCCTGGGCATCATATTGGAAGTGGCGATGAGCTTGTGACCAAATATCCAATCCATCACGAAGACTATCTATTTCCACCTCAGTGACATTGTCAGACTCTGTTTTAGTTCAGCTCGTCTGCTGCTAAAATCCTCATCTATGCCTTTGCTATCTCCAAAATTGATTACTCCAAACCACATTCAACCATCAGTAAACTTAAGGTCATTCAAAACTTGTGATAAGTCCTTCTGAAGAAGGGCGACCAGACCCAAAACATCAATTCTTCTTTCCCTCCACATATGCTGCCTGGCCTGAGTTTCTCCAGCAACTTCTGTTTTTGTTTCAGATTTCCAGCATCCACAGTTCTTTGTTTTATTTATATGATTGGGCATAGTCAGCATGAATTTCTAATTGGGAAATAACATCTGGTGAACTTTGTTTTTGAGCTTTTTGAGGATGTTACCAACAAAATTGGTAAATGTAGTATATTTGGGTTTTCAAAAGGCTTTTGTTAAGTGTCCCCACAGGAGGTTAATTAGCAAAACTAAAACATATAATAGGAGGTAATGTACAGGCAAGGATTAGGGATTGGATAACTAGCATAAAACAGAGAGTAGGAATAAAAGGGTCATTGTCACATTGGTTGGCTGTGACTAGTGGGATCAGTACTTGGACCCCAGCTATCAATGATTTGGATGTGGGGACCAATGGTAATATTTCCACATGCAGATGATACAAAGCTAACTGGGAATATGTGTTGTGAGGAAGATGTAAAGCATAGTAGGGCTGAATGTGGCATTTGGAATATATTGTGGAGAAATGTGAGGTAGAAGGAACAGATGTGCAGAGTATTTCTTAAGTGGTAAGAGGTTGGAAAGTATCGAGGTACAAAGAATTCTAGACATGCTTGTTGATAATTCACCGAAGGCAAGTGTAGCAAGCTATTAGGGAGGCTAATGAAGTGTTAGTGGACTGATCTGCGACTTAATTCCATAGACTCACCTTCATCACATAACCCTTAATGCTGTTGGTTAACAAAAATCTATTGATATCAGTTTTAAATGTGACCATTGATATAGCATCAATGGCCATTTGCAGAAGAGAGTTCTAGCCTTCTATGATCTTTTCACTAAAGAAACGTTCCAGTTTAGCTGTGAGAAAAAAGGCATGCTGTTAAAGTTTTTCATCTTGTGCTCATCAGGACAGAATCACAAAATACCAAATTGCAGAGGAAACAACAATTAATACTGCTAATTGATTGACGAATGGATTCTGATTGGTCGGGACATCGCCATAGAAAATGCACCAGGGAACAGTTAACTACCAGAGATAATAGGAACTGCAGATGCAGGAGAATTTGAGATAACAAGGTGTAGAGCTGGATGAACACAGCAGGCCAAGCAGCATCAGAGGAGCAGGAAAGCTGATGTTTCGGGTCTAGAACCTTCTTCAGAAATGG
>NC_063370.1:17011735-17158161 GCF_021869965.1 Rhincodon typus
CTAGGCCCAAAACGTCAGCTTTCCTGCTCCTCTGATGCTGCTTGGCCTGCTGTGTTCATCCAGCTCTACACCTTGTTATAACAGTTAACCACCACTTTTTTGTTTAAATGCCAACTGGACAGGTCAACTCTGATTGGTCAAGATATTGCCATGGTGAATACACTAGACAATGGTTGTCTCACAGCTTTTGTTCAGGTGAAAAAGGCTCAATGCATGGAAATTTTCTCTCTGTAGGGCACAGAGTCCTGAATCCATGTCTAATAATCCCTAAATCATTTGTTAGTGTAATTAGTAGTACTGTAGGGGATTATTTTGTAAGTACTGTACAATTGCAAGATCACGTTTAATGTTGGATATTGTGTTCTGAGTTTTGTAAGCACTGATTGGTTGAATATGGTTAGTATTCTGCCTGTTACGAATGGCCTAAGAGGTGATCACATTGTAAGATTCGAGACTATGAAGAGTAAAGGCAAAAATGGTGCAGATAGTGGCAATCTGAAACAACACAGACAATGCTGGACAAACCCAACAAGTCTGGTAGCATCTGTGGAAAGTGCAACTTTGTTAGTATTTCAAGTGTGGTATGACATTTCTTCAGAATGAGCTGAGGTTTATGAAGGGGGCTTGACTGAGTAGACATAGAGGTTTTACTTTAGCCCTGCTTGGGGTATCTGGAACAAAGGAGCACTATTTCAGGGGAAAGGATCGGACTGAGATGAGGAAAAGTTTATTCGCTCAGTGTTGCGAATTTGAGGAATTCTCAGCCCCAAATGGTTATGGATGCTCCAGTATTGAATATATTTTAGATTGGGATAGTCAGATTTTTTGATTCTCTGTCAGAATTAAGAGATTTGAACAGCATGCAAGAAAATGGGGTTGAAGCACCAAATTTAGCCATGATCATATTGTATGTTTTGAGAACATTTGAGAACTATTTAAAGTCCTGTCCATAGCTTTAGTTATATAATTGAGTGGGCATTCGTCTGAGCCCAGTTTAAGTGGACCAGAATATTTCCCTCTTCCCTTAGGACATTAGATAATCATTTGAAAAGAAACAATGTATAGGGTATGGGGGAAAAAAGCAGGGGAAAGGGACTAGGTCATGATGTTCATTTGAAGAGCCAGTGCAGACATGATGGGCCAAATGGTCACCTTCTTCACTGTAACACTTCTGTGAGTCTAAGTACAGGCATCAATGCTCCTTGAATGGAGACTTCTTTCTCACACACCTATCTTTGAGCCACATGTTTAATATAATCTGCTTGGCCCTAAGCCATTTGACACATTGCTTAAGTGACAATCCAGATGATCACCTTTCATGTTCTGCCTTTTCATTTGAAATGTAATTTCCCCAAATTGCAATACAGAACTTCAGTTCTACTTGTGTTCTACCATACTAATTTTACCTCTGTCTTTGGTTCCCATGTGGACCACTGGATCTTCCTGCTCCCCCTCCAAGTCCACCTTCAGCCAAGAGGAGCTGGCTTTACATCTGACAACAGGCAGGCAACACAATCTTTGCAGTTTCCAGCGTAACTGTCTATCCCCCTGACTAAACTGTCTCCCATTTATACCTCATTTATTTTTGATCCCCCACTGGAGTGGCCTCCTTAACCATAGTATCGTAGTCATTTTATCTACCCTGCAGTCCCTCTTTTCACCCACACAGGCAATATACACCTCCTGCTTGTTGGACAAGGTCAGAGGCTGGGGCTTCTCCATCACTATCTACCTGCTGGATCCCCACAATTGTGCAGCTGGCAGTCACACAGCCTCATTTCCGAATATTGACCAATTTTAAAGTTTTGACTGTGGCCTCAACTTCACTTTCCAGTTTACCCCTTGTAACATTTGATTCCCTTATCAATTAAGAACCTGTCAAAATCAGTCCTAAAGTATCCAATAGCCCAACCTCCACTACTCTCTGGGTGAAGCGAATTCCACAAACTAATGACCCTCTCAGAAAAGAGAATCTTCTCATCTCAACATCTTAAATAGGAGACCCTTATTTTTAAATGGTGTTTCTTAGTCCAAGAAGAAACATTCTATTGCATCTCCCCCATCAAATCCCTTCAGGGCTCCCTCATTCTTCTAAAGTCAATTCTTGTCTTATTTGTTTTGGTGTCACATTTGTTTGATAATGCTTGTATGTAACCTTGAGGTATTTTACCACATTAAAAGTGCTGTATTAGCATACAGTGATGTTAGTGAGAACAAGAATTTCAGGAGCTCAATACTGTCACTTGCAGGGTCATGTTGATACTGCAGCCTTTTGTAAACAGTTTTAGTTCCTGGAATGATCTTTAAAACTAAGTTTTCAGACAAAGATTTGCTTTGATTGAGAGATGTGTGTTATTTCCGAGGTTTCTTTTCTTCCTCTCTTCCACAGCTTTTGTGGATGATGTTATGTTGTGTTTTCCTCCTAGGTTCACTCTGTATTTGGCTCCAATCCTGCACCATGCAAAGAAGTTGTAAGTCTCACTGTTTAAACATTAATTCTATCTTATCAGGTATTAAACGCTGTACAAAAATGTGTTTTTAACTGAGTGATGCAATGGTCAGAGCTAAATAAGCCAAAGGAACCTGTTTGAGTTGTGACTGAGACTGAGTGGCTGTTCAATAGTTCAATGTCAAACTTTATTACATGCACCTAGAAAGCAAATAAAACAACAAAAATACAGATATTGAAGTTGGACAGTACTCAGAGCTTCCTGTGACGAGAAAAACAAATCATACTGAGCTGTGAACAGTCCCTACAGAGAGACTTTGGCCTTGAACATTCTCTTGAGAGTGGCCCCCATAATTTGGATGGGTCAGTCCAGTTTATGTGAAAGGACACCCCCACGCTCTTCCAAGGTTATTCAATACTCCCCACACCCCTCATCTTCTTCTCCCTCAGCTGCAACAGAAGCTCATGTCAAGAGCAAACCATGAGAACAAAGAGGCAGTAGAAGCTTTTGACCATCCAGCCACTCAGGCACTTGAGGAGGCTGACAGGAGGATGGAGATAGGAGCCGTGTGCAGGCTGCTCATGTCCAGTGCGACCTTTGTAAATCTATCGACTTTTCTCCAACCCATCATAGGAATTTCCACTAGTGGTTACAGGCGGCAGGCGAAATCGCTCCAAGGTGAGTTGGATGGTATCACATGGGCAATTTATGTGCCTTGCTGGTGTGGTGGCTGCTGAGGGTTTGGAAAGGGCGAAACCAAATTAGAGCCAGATCTGGACAGGCATATTTACCCATGTACTGCTACTATGGCAACAAGCTGAACAAACTAGACGGGTGTCTCAAATTGACTTTTGACTCATTTTAACAAACTGGTGCAGACACAACGTGCTGAATGATCTCTTTCCATACCATAAAACTTCTGTGATTCTGTGACTTGTTTCCTAAGTAGTCGCATTGGCTGCAGAACAGACTGATCAGTGTGAACTCAGTTAGTTAGCAACACAGAATATTTACAGCAAAGAAGGAGGCCACTACTGTCTTGCCCCAAGCCTAATTCCACTTTCCAGCACTGGGTCCATAACCCTGTAGGTTACAGCATGTCAAGTGTAAATCCAAATACTTTTTTTTTCATTTTGGTGAGAGTTTTTTCTTCTATCACGCCTCCTGGCAGCAAAGTTCCAGACACCGAACACTCTCCAGGTGAACAGAACACTTCTTTAATCTGTTTTCTATTCAGTCTGCTATGACACACCTGAGGAACAGATGAGACTTGAACCAGGGAGTGTAGAGACACTACCACTGCACCACAAGAGGCCTTAAATCCTATAATCTAAGCTAGTTATGTTAACTCCATGCTTCCTACCTATTGACCTCTCTAATAGGGAAATAAGTCCTCTCCATCTATCTAGCTCCTAATTAGACTGCTTCTAAATTTGCACAACCTCTATTAAATCTCCTTCTTGTGGTGCAAGATTAGAAAAGTATGTCAAAAAAATTATGACCCTACACTTCCCAGCCTTCTTGTGGTGCCGTGTTAGTGTTTCTACCCCTAGACCACAGGGTTCAAGTTCCAACTGCTCGAGGGATGTTTAATAACGTCTCTGAACAGGTTGATTAGAAAAATACATTCAACAAAAATTAAATCTCTCTCTTGGGCCTCATGTTGTACAGTAATAGTGTCCCTGCCCCTGGACCAGGAGACCTGGGTTCAAGTCCCACCTGCTCCAGAGGTGTGTAATAATATCTCTGGGCAGGTTGATTTGAAAAATAGGTTAAATAAAAATAATTTATTAAACCTCCCTCTCAGCCACCTCTGTTCCAAATGTAGCAGCCTCAGCCTATCCAGTCATCCCTCATCACTAAATTCTCCATTCCTTTACAACATCCTTTTAAATTCCCTCTGCTTATCTCTGATTGTGATCGTGATTGATTAGGGAAAGTCAACGTGGCTTTGTGCGTGGGAATGGTGTCTCACAACCTTGAGATTTTTGAAGAAATGACAAAAAAAGATTGAAGGCAGAGCAGTAGACGTTGTCTGTATGGACTTCAACAAGATGTTCAATAAGGTTCCACGTGGTAGACCGGTTAGCAAGGTTAGATTACATTGAATCCAGGGGGAGCTAGCCAATTGGATACAAAATTGGCTTGAAGGTAGGAGATAGACAGTGGTGGTGGAGGGTTGTTATTCAGACTGTAGGCCTGCGACCTGAGATATGCTGCAAGGATCAGTGCTGGGTCCACTGCTCTTTGTCATTTATATAAATGATGTGAATATTGGAGGTATAGTTAGTGACACCAAAATTGGTAATGTAGTGGACAGTGAAGGGTTACCTCAGAGTACTTCAGACCTTGATCAAGTGGGCCAATGGGCAGAGGAATGGCAGTTGGAGTTTAATTTAGATAAATATGAGGTATTGCATTTTGGTAGAGCAATCAGGGCAGGACCTAACTAGTTTTCAGCAGGGGCCTGGGGAATGTTGCTGATAAAAGGGACATAGGGTTGCGGGTCTATAATTTCTTGAAAGTGGAGTTGCAGGTAGATAGGATGGTAACGAAGATGTTTGGCAGGCTCACCTCATTGGTCAGTGCATTCAGTATAGGCGTTGTTTGTACAGGACATTGGCTAGGCAATTTTTAGAATACTGTGTTTGATTCCGGTCTCCGTGCTATAGGAGAGAAGTTATTAAACTTGAAAGGATTCAGGAAAGATTTATAAGGATATTGCCAGGATTGGAGGGTTTGAGCTGTAGGGAGAGGCTAAATAGGCTGGGGCTTTTTTCGCTGGAGTGTCAGAGGCTGAGGTGTAATCTTGTAGAGATTTATAAAATGAAGAGGAGCATGGAGTCCCCAGGGTAGGGGACTCCAAAACCAGAAGGCATAGGTTTAAGGAGAGAGGGAATGATTTAAAAGGGACCGAAGGGGCAACGATTTCATGCAGAGGGTGGTGCGTGTATGGAATGAGCTGCCAGAGGAAGTGGTGGAGGCGTTTACAATTACAACATTTAAAAGGCACCTGGATGGGTGCATGAATGGTAAGGGTTTAGAAGGACATAGGCCAAATGCTGGCAAATGGGACTAGACCTCATTTTAGGATATATGGTCCTCATGGATGAGTTGGACTGAAGGGTCTGTTTCCATGCTATACAACTCTACAACTCTATGTATTTCCTGTAAAATGGTGACTGTACTAATATGTTGGACTAACACAAGGAGCTCCTTGATACATTCCTTTCACATTAAAATCATAGAATTGCTACAGTGTGGGAGCAGGCCATTTTACCCATCAAGTCCACACCAACCCTCCCACCCCACCTCCAAACAGCATCCCACCCAGAACCACCTACCTATCCCTGTAACTCTGCATTTCCCATGGCTAATCCACCTAAGTCTGTACATCTTTGGACTGAGAGAGGAAACCAGAGCACCTGGAGGAAATCCACGTATGCATAGGAAAAACATGCAAATCCACAAAGACAGTTGCTGAGGTTGGAATTGAACCCAGGCCCCTGGTGCTGTAGGTAGCAGTGCTAGCCACTGTGCCACCCCCACTCTCTCTCCCTCTCTGAGCCTAACTGGGAGGTGCTACTGAAAAGTTTCATTGAAATTCAAATGGATTTGGGATTGAAGTTGAAACATTATTGTTCTGCATAAGGTAGATCTCCATTCATATCCTGAGGATCAGGGAGAGAGCCATGGTCCATATTTGAGCCTGAGCACCAACATTTTCATCCAGGTGCCACCGTTAGTGCTGAGTTAAACCTTGAAGCCTGGGAGTTTAACTGATTGTTTCATCCTTTCCCCTCACTCATTCTGCCTGGGACTGGCTGAATTTCTCACACCAGCGAGAATGCTGATTAGCTCTGACTTGTTGCTCTGGTGCATGACCCGTCTTTGATTTTTGTTTGAATCTGATCACTTTTGTTGTGTTTTGTTCTTTCTATGTTGGAATAACAAGGGGCTTCTGTGCTGGAGTGAATTAAGGCCCAGGATTAGTTTGTGGTGTTGATACTCACTGTGTAAACCATCACACGTTAAGGTGGACGTAGACATCGACTCTTTCATCAGGCAGCTGTGCTTATTACAAGCAATCTTTGCCGTTGTTGAATTGCATTTGACTTCAATTTGCTTAAATGTTCACAAAGCTGAACACGTTATTAAAATTTGCAACTCAAACTCTCATCTGATGTAGTTATTTGCCCTGCCTTCAACATTGGTACTGATGAAAAAGTTATGTCTTTCTGCATGTCTAAATGTATCCAAATCATTACAAAAACAAATGAATCACTCCGTCCATGAGAAATCTGAAAAAGTGCATTAGAAATTGACTCTCCACCAGTGACATAGTTACTGTCTACAGGATGAACTGCAACAACTCACCAAGATCCTTTGCCAATACCCTCCAAACCCATGAGTTCTACTACCTAGAGAGCCAAGGTCAGCAGATATGTGCGGGCACCATTTACTCTCCAAACAACTCACCATCCTGATGTGGAAATATATCTCTGTTCCTTTACTGTTGCTGGGTCGAGTTTCTAGAACCCCTCTCTAAGAGCATTGTGGGCATACCTACACTTCAAGGATTGAAGGGGCAACCTTCTTGAAGGCAGTTAGGGGTAGGTAATAAATGCTGGCCTAGGCGATGACACCCACATTGTGTGAATGAATGAATAAAAACTGTGCCAGTGACAGATTTGACAGATTTAGGGAATTTGCACATTTTTAAAAAATGCATTCAGGGATTGAAGATGTCGCTGGGTGGACCAGGATTTATTAACAATTCCTAGTTTTCCTGGAGAAAATAGTGGTGAGCTGCTGTCTTGAACTGCTGCAGTCTATGTGCTGAAGGTGGATCCACAATACCTTTAGGGAGGGAGTTCCAGGATTTTGACCCAATGACACTGAAGGAATGGCATATATTTCCAAGTCAGGATGGTGAGTGGCTTGGAGGAGAACTTGCAGGGTTGGTGTTCCCATCTGCAAATCCATTTGTGTGTTCAATGAAAAATCAAATACTAACTTTTTTTTGTTTTTCAGAAACCACCCAGTCAAGTGACCGTGTCTAATCCAGTGAGTATTTAGTTCAGCTTTTTTGTAAAACCTGTGTCCTCTTTTGTGCAATATTAAAGTTGGATCATGTACTTATTTCTGCTGAAAGTGAATGACATATTTAAATAGAAAAAGAGAGGGAAAGAGATGGAAGTTATTGTTAGGAACAATGTATAACTTTAATTTATATTTTGCATATTTTTGTGTTAGGAGGGAGGCATGATTTTAGTTTCTGTTCCCCTACCATCTTGCTCTCTCCTGTCTCTCTGTAATTCCACAGCCTAACCCATGGTTGCACACCCCATTCACATCCCCACCCCACCTCACCCTCCTCTACTCTGATGAAGAGTCACCAGACTCAAAACGTTAACTTTTGCTTTCTTCCCAAGGATGCTGCCAGACCTGCTGAGTTTCTCCAGCAATGTCTGTTTTTGTTTCAGATTTCCATCATTCACAGTTCTTTGTTTTAATTACTCTACTACTCATCTTCCCTTACTTCCATTCTCTCTGCCCCAGTCTCTTCCCACTCTCATTTCTCTGCCCACCCTTCACTACCAGCTTCCCTCCATCCACTCTCTTTCTCCCATAACTTTCTTACCAACCCTTGACACCTTTCGCTCACTTCCACTTCATTCCATTCTTCCTTACCACCCTTCTCTATTCCCCACCTGTCTGTTCTTCCCTTCCTGTCTGTATTCCCCCAACCACCTTGCTTTTCAATGCTCACTGTCCCTCCCTTGGTCTTTGGCTCTTCGTTCCCTGCCTTGCAAACCCTTGTTTTCTGCCACTTGACCTGATTCATTGTAAGCAGAAGCAAAAATAGAAGTTGCTGGAAATGCTCAGCAGGTCTGGCAGCATCTGTGAAGAGAGATCAGAGTTAACATTTTGGGTCCAGTGACCCTTCCTCTGGTTCTGAGGAAAGGTCACCGGACTCAAAACTCTGATTTCTCTTCAGAGATGCTGCCAGACCTGCTGAGATTTTCCAGAAACTTCTGTTTTTGTTTCTGATTTACAGCATCCACAGTTCTTTCAGTTTTTATTGTAAGCAGAGGCTTTTTGAAATGCACCTTATCCACTTACTCTCCATGAACTGTTCCCACTTCCTGTGGTGGTTAGACTCCCTTCTCCGCAAGGCATTGGAGGGTTGTTTTCTGGTGTCAAAGAATCTTGCACCAATGCAAGCTAAAAAGAATAGTTGGATAAATTTTGATTCAAATTTCCTGGAATCCAGTGTCTGGGAATCTCCAGGTCTCAGTTTTGCCACTGTTGCTTTAAGAATATGCTTTCTCCACACACTCCACTGATGGAGAATCAAAGCTGGATTCCTCTGGAAGTGAGTAACTTGGAATCACCTCCACCTGACAGACTGCCATTTCGTTTTCAGATGGTTCCATACCAGGCATACATAGGAAGTATCAAGCCGCAGCAGAAAATAAAAATTATTGGGACCGTGAAAGCCAAACCATACAGGTGTGGAAATTGAAAAGAAGACTGTTTTTAAAAACAAACTGTTTAATGTTCTTTACAAGTTGTGTGAAACGATTTGAACCCCATTGTAGGACAAGCCAGTTTGGCTAACACCTCAATTTCACAAGTCTCAGCCTTGTGCTCTATTCCTCTCGTAGTCTCATCCTGCTGAATCTTCATAAACATCACCACCCTTAGATTCTCTAGTCTCCATGCTTTTCTTAATTTTGGCCTTTTACATATCCTTATTTCTCCTTTGTAGTGTTGTGGTGATGTCACTGGACTAGTAATCCAGAACCCCAGACTGATGACATGTACTTAAATCCCACCATAGCAGATGGCGAAATCTGAATTCAATAAAAATCAGGCATTAAAATCTGACCATGTATCCACTGTTGATTGTCATAAAAACCCATCTGGTTCACTAATGGAGAAGGGAATCTGCCATCCTTAGTCATCTGGCCTATATGTGACTCCAGACCCACAGCAATGAGGTTGACTCTTACTTGCTGTCTGAGTAATTCGGAATGGCCTGGTAGTGACGTTCGCATCCCATGAATAATAATAATAGTTCAAAAAAGATCAGCAGTTCCAAACCTTTTTCTTAATTGGATCCCATTTCAAGGATGCAATATTGTCACGACCCCTAAGACCTGAGAGAATTCATGGAGGTGGGATGGTGGGGTCAGACCATTTTACTACAGGAGCCAGGGTTTTGAGTTTGGGTTTGCTTTGGGTCATTTAGGCATTTTGAATAACCCCACAGTTGGTCACTTGGTCGTCACTCCATGGTGGCCGTTGCTGCTGTAGGTCATGCCCCCAACATTTTGGCACATGATTCCCACTTTGGAATGCTCTGCTTTACTTGGTTTGGTTCCCAAATTAAGTTCTTTCAGTGATTATGTTGATATAAGTGCCCATAATGTAGGAGCAGTGAATGTGTTTGTAATTTCAATACAATTTGAATTCAACATTACTCCTTGTTTGATATCTGATCCACTGCTCCCCAGTTACTTATGGAATTTGTTTGTCTATTTTTATTACTAGAAAGATTGTTCTATGTTTTTAACATTGTTTTTACATAGTCTCAACTTGAATGCTTCATGTAAGTGACTCCGATGTTCAATCTTCAGGGAGTGAACATGTTCCTTGGGTCACCTGTTGTAATTTTTATTTAGAGCAGAGGAGGCCTCAGGAAGATGTAACTGAGACGTGTAAAATTATGCAAAGCCCAGCTAAGAGTGTCCAGGAAGCACCTATTCAATAAACTAGAGTCATAGATGTTCAGTAATTCTTGAAAGGATTAGAGAGGAATAGAACATACCTTTTTTACACATTAGATGTGGTTGATTTCTTGAAAGAGTCATTTAGAAGCGGAAAACCACATCATGTTTAAAAAGTAGGTGAATATTATTAATCCTGATTTCCTTTGCCTCACCATTGACGGTCCCTAAGTTCTAAAATTCTCTACCTAAACCTCTCAGCCATTCTATCCTTCATGAAAATCAAATCATTTCCCAGTTGATGTTGTGCCTGTTTCATTCCAGGTTTACCATTAATCTGAAGGTGAGTTATTATGATAACATTGCCCTCCACATCAATCAAAGATTTGATGAAAATGCAGTGGTGAGGAACAGTCGCATAAACCAGAACTGGGGCACGGAGGAGAGGAGCCTGCCATTTCTCCCATTTTTACCTGGTCAAACATTTGAGGTATGCTTTCTGTGTGTTGAGTGGTCTTGATCAGACTTGCTGTGCATGAAATAAAAGCAAAATATTGGAGAAACTCAGCAGGTCTGGCGAGATCTGTGGAGAGAAACAAAGTTAATGTTTCGAATCCAGTATGACTCTTCTTTAGAACTGTTCTGAACTTGGAACGTTAATTCTCATTTTCTCTCCACAGAATTTGTCAGACCTGCTGAGTTTCTCCAATACATTATTTTTATTTCAGTTTCCAGCTTTTATTTGCTGTGAATGAGGCTGGTTTTGGAGGACTGTGTGTGTTAATCTTGAGCTCAATACTGGAACAATACTGAAGAGTTTCCTGTTGAGGGGAACATTCCTAATCCCTTTCTCCCAGTGCATTCTGTTTCCATGTTGACCAAACATGGTTTGGGATTTATATTGAAGTCAAGCACTCCGCTTGACTGCAGCTCAAGCACTTGAGGCTGGGCAGATGAGATCCCTCCTCCACACCCGGCTATCTCCTATCCTAGTCTCCCAGGTGTGGATCTAGCATCACATCAGGCGAGTGCAGACTGTAGTATAAATCCAGTCCAATATAAAGCTGTATCTTAAATCAATCTGCGTGCCTGGGCTTGCTGGAGTCTTTTTGAAGAGGTGGCAGAAAGGGTTGATGAGGGTAACACCGTGGGATACATGGATTTCCAGAAAGCATTTGACTCACAAGATTTTTGAGGAAAGTCATGGGTCACTATATGAAAGGGACACTGGTAACAAGATTCAAAATTGGTTAAGAGAAAAAAAACAGGAGTAATTATCAATAGTTATATTTCAGGCTGAAGGAATGTTTGTAGTGTAGCTCCCCCGGGGTCAATCTTGGGACCCTAACTTTCCTGATGTATATTAATGATTCAGATCTTGGTGTCAGTGGATAATTTCCAAGATTTCAGATGACACTACTTGGAAGAATCGTGAGGAGGATAGAGTGGATCTCAAAAGGTTGTATACAAGTTACAGTGGATGGATAGGTGGTAGACTAGTTTTGATTCAGAGAAGTGTGAGGTAATGCACTTTGGTCAGAAGAACACTGAAAGACAATACAAAATAGGGAGTATAATTTTAAAGGGGTTGCAGAGGCAGAATGAGCTGGGTGTGTACGTGCACAGATCATTGAAGGTAACAGGATAAGTGGAGAGAGAAATTAATAAAGTACACAGCGTCCTTGGCTTTGTTAATACATTACAAGAGCAAGGGAATGATGTTGAACTTGTACAAAACACTTGTTAGACCTCAGCTGGAATATTTTATACGGTTGTGGGTGACACATTATAGGAAAGATGTGAATGTATCAGGGAGAATGCAGAGGTGATTTGCTGTGAATAGTTTCAAGTATGAGAAACTTCAGCTATTAGGATAGATAGAAGAAGCTGGGACTGTTCCCTAGAGAGAAGAAAGCTGAGAGGAGATATGATTGAGGTTTTCAATATCATTAGAAGGCTGGATTTGATTTGATTTGTTTTATTATTGTCACATGTACCTAGGTACAGTGTTTTGTTTTGTGTGCAGTATAGGTAGATCATATCATATAAAGTGCACTAGGGTAATAGAACAGAGCAATGAATACAATGCTACAGCTGCAGAGAGGGTGAACAAAGAACGAAATCAACATTAAATTTAAAAAATTGAGAGCTCCATTCAGAAGTCTAATAACAGTGGGAAGAAGCTGTTCTTGAATCTGTTTGTATGTGTGTTTAAGCTTTTGAATCTTCTGCCTGACAGAACAGGTTGGAAGAGATTATAACTGAGGTGGGAGGAGTCTTTGATTGTGTTGGCTGCCAAGGCAGCAACAAATATAGATGGAGTCAATTGATGGAAGGTTGGCTGGCTGGCATTATGGACAGGGCTGTGTTCACAACGCTCTGTAGTTTCATACAGTCCTTGGCAGAGAGTTGCCATACCAAACTGTGATGTATCTGGATAGAATGCTTTCTCTGGTGCATCTATAAAATTGTTAAGAATCTTTACAGAATTTCCTTAGCCTCGTGAGGATTTAGAGGTGTTGTTGTGCTTTCTTGAGTGTTGCATCAATATGGGTGAACCATGACAGATTATTGGTGAGCATCACTCCTAAGAACTTGAGATGCTCTCGACCATGTCCACCTCACAACATTGATGTAGACAGGGGCATGCCCTTCACCTTGTTTTCTGAAGTCAACGACCAGCTCTTTCATTTTGCTGATGTTGAGGGAGTGATTGCTATCTTTACACAACACCAACAAGCACTCTATCTCTTTTCTGTTATTCTGTTTCATCATTGTTTGAGATCTGGCCTACTATGCTGGTGTCATCAGCAAACTTATAGATGGAGTTAGGATGAAATTTAGCCACACAGTCATGGGTGTATAGAGAGTATAATAAGGGTCTGAGTATGCAACTTTGCGGGGTGCTGGTGTTGAGGATTTTGTGGTGGAGGTGTTGTTGCCTGTTCTCACTGATTGCCGTGTGTGGGTCAGGAAGTTGAGGATCCAGTTTATACGGTGGAATAGAGACCTACGTCTTGGAGTTTGGAGATTAGTTTGGCTGAACTATAGTGTTGGAGGCAGAGTTGTAGTCAAAAAGAAGGAACCTGACATAGGTACCCTTGTTAACCAGATGTTCCAGGGATGAGGGTAGGGCCAGGGAGATGGATAGAGTAGATGGGTAAAGCCATTTTTATTTGTAAAAGAAACACAAATGAGAAGGCATTGATTTAAAGTGATGTGAAAATGAAGTAATGGTGATGTAAGAAGAATCTTTTTCACACAGCAAGAAGGCAGGGTAAGGAGTGCCCTGCCTGGAAATATGGTGGAGGCAGGTTCAATCACAGCATTCAAGAGGACATAGGATGATTATTTGGACAGTAATGATGTTACAGGAATATGGGGAAATGGCTTGAGATAGGCAATAGGTAATAGAGCTGGCGCAAGCATGATGGGATGAATGGCCTCCTTCCACACCATAACAATTCTGTGGTTCAGCAATTCCACAAGAGTTGGAATTGAAATGCTGAAAGGTTACAAAGAATGTGAAGAGCCTTGGTTAAGCCACATGGTATACATTGCATAGCCTGCTCTCCATTTGCTAAAATGGATTCACTAACATGATACCAGAACTGGGAGGTTGGAGCCAGCAGATTGAATAGGCTGGGGCTCTTTGCTCTAGAAGAGAGATTGAGAAGTTAGAGGGTAAGAGGTGACTTGTTTGAAACATATAAGATTCTGAGGGGTCTTAACAGGGTTGTTTGCTCTTATGGAAGAATCTAGAACTGGGGTCACTGTTTAAAAATAAATCATTGCCCATTTAACAGAGAGATGAATGTTTAAAAGAAAAGTTGGCAGTAGCAGAGTTCTTTAATATTTTTGAGGCAAACTTAGGATCAACTCTTGGTAAGTAAGGGGGCGAAAGATTAACAGTGTTGAGTGGGAAAGTGGATTTGAGATTACCATCTTAAGGTGATGATCTTATTGAATGGCAGGACAGGCTGGAAGGGCTCGATGGCCTACTCTTGCTTCTTTTGCATTTGTTTGTTTATATGAGTGACCTCTTGGAAGGGTCCAAGAATATGAAAGGGTTTGTTATGTTAGAGGTAGAGGAACTGTTTCTACTGGTGGATGAGACCATAACTAGGGGCCATCAATATAATCTGGTCACTAACACATGCACTGGGGAGTTCAGGATAGATCAGAGATAGATGAGAATTTATTACCCACCATAAATGGTTGAGGTGAATAGCATAGATACATTTAAATGGAATCTTGTTGAACACAAGGAAGCAAAGAGTGGGAGCTTATTGTTGATGGAGGTTGGATGAAGAGCGGGTGGGTGAAGCTTGAACACTTAGAAGGATCACAGGGGCCAGCTGGCCTTTTCTGTCAAGTTATTACTTTGTGAGGTGCAGTAGTTTCTGTATAGGGCAAAGTGACCCCATATTCAGTAAGATTGTGATGCGACAATGTCCTTCATTGGAACATAATCATTGCAACAAAGTACCATGAAAAATCTGGTACAGAATATCCCAATACACTAACTAGCCAGCAAGTTTAAACTTCTGAGGGACAACTGCCCTGCATCTGGAATGCCTGAACAAATCTCCCTGTGAAATACACTGAGAATACACTGCACATTTCTGAAGGTTTTGCCATTGGAACCTGCACCCAGAGTGTGATCACTGGGAAAAATAATAGGTAGAATCATAGAATCCCTACATTTTGGAAAGAGGCCTCTCAGCCCTTCTAGTCTGCACTGACTATGGGTGCATCCCACAAACAACCAACCCCCAACCCTATCCCCACATTTACCAGGGCTAATCAACCTAGCCTACGTATTACTGGATACTAGGGGACAATTTAGCATGGCCAAGCCACCCAACCTAAACACTTTTGGACATGGGATGAAACCAGTGCACCCGACAGGAACCCATGCATGTACGGGGAGAACATGCAAGTTCCACACAGATAGTGACCCAAGGTTGGAATTGAACCCAGGTTCCTGGTGCTGTGAGGCAGCAGTGCTAACAACTGGTCACTATGTCATCCCAACTTATATTCCCATACTGGGAGTCAAACCTAGGTTGCTTGGATGAGAACCAGGAATCCTAACCGCTAGACCATATGGAACGTTAAACAATGCAGAAGTGATTGTTGCTCTTGGTAGATTTGGGCATTAGTATCGCCCACCGCAGCTCACACTTCCTGTTGAAAGTGGCTTCCAACTGGGAGAATCTGAGAATGGTGATTTTGCTGTTTAAACACTATCCTCATTGTAGATGCACTCAGAATTTGTAGGATCAGGTGGCACACATGGACACTATTCTGCACTTTGAGATCCACAGCCCAGCTATGGATAGACAGTTGGATTTTGATGTGCATTTTTGAGCAAGTATGGATCTTGCCTGTACATTTTGGTGGCTCAGGTGGATGTCAAAGATCCCATAGCATAATTCTAACAGTGTGAGAGTTCTCCCAATGTCCCGGTCAACCAGGCACCACCTGTCAACAAACTGATCTTGTTCTTGTTGCTAATTTTGGATACTTGCTGCGTTTAAAATGTGATGCTTTAAGTGACAAAAGACTTGACACTCCAAATGAACTCTTCTGTGTACATTCTTAGAGTCATGAGAAAATCAAATGTAAATACCTCCCCTTTGTTGCTCAGGACTGTGTATCTAATCAACTCATAGAAGGGTATTTAAAAGTTGAGAACTATTGATGCATCTTGAATTATGTCTCATTAGATGCAGATTGTGATTCAACCAACCTGTTACAAGATCTTAGTCAATGGAAGACACCTCTTCAACTTCAACCATCGTATCCAGCCTCTGAATCAGATCGATCAATTAGAGGTTACTGGTGATATCAGTCTTTCTCTTGTGCAGTACTAATATTTTGAAGTAAATATTCTGCTGAATCTCTATCCTTGGTAGAATCCTTCTCCATCCACACCAAACAAAAACAAATTATTTTAAATCCTTCTCTTCTACAAGAATAATCCTTTAATCTGAATCATAGAATCCCTACAGTGCAGGGACAGGCCTTTTGGCCCAACAAGTCTACACCAACCCTCAGAACATCCCATCCTGACCCATCCCCCTAATCTTGGCTTGAAGGCACTATTTGATTTGTTTCTTTAGAAAAGAATCAATTGAATAAAGCAAGACAGCCAGATGATGAGTCAGCAAGCACAGGGCCAATCTCCACTCCATTCCCATTTTGATATTATCGTTGATGTCCTTCAGAAAGAAGGCACTTGTTGGGGGATGAAGGAGGGAACCATTCCTGGATGGTCAGCTCGTAGGGGCACTAGGTCTCATGTTCACATGCAGCAATTTGACGGGCCGGTCTCATCAAAGAAAGATGTCAAAAGTAACCAGAGAAAGTTTTCCCAGAAACTTGAACTCTTTTTAAAGACTCCTTCAAAATTCCCTTCAAGCTTCACTGTGTCCAACCCTACAGTATAAATGATGAGTGAATAAAAGCAGTAGTTACTGGAGATGCTGGAAACCTGAAACAAACACAGAATATTGGAGAAACTCAGCCAGTCTGACAGCATCTATGTAGAGAGAAACAGAGTTAAAGTTTCATGTTGGTATGGCACTTCAGAACTGAAAAATGTTGGAATTTTTGACAAAGGCAGAATCTCAATGCAAAAGGCAAAGTGGTTGTTAATGATGGAGAAGGAAAGAAAATGGGTGTAAATGGGTGTGAAAGGGTGCTCTCTAATAAGAACAAAGTAAAGAAGACATGGCTGTGCAGGAAGTGGGGGTGGGGGGTGCGGTAGTGAATGTAAGAATTCACTGTTGAGACCTCAAGGCTGTAGAATGCCTCTGTGGAAACTAAGGTGTTGTTCCACAAGCTGGTGTTGTGCTTCGTTGGAAAATTGTAGCAGGCCCAGGACAATGTGAAGCATAACGCAAACTCAAGGTCTCAATCTTGAATTCCATAATTTCAGAAACTTGCAGTATTCTTACATTCTTTCCCCTCACTCCCCCACACAGCCTTGTCTTCATTGTGTCTTGTTTACTTTGCTTTTAGCATAGAGGGGCCATTTCCTATCTTTCACATCTTAATTTACATCTATTTTCCATGTCCTTTTTTCTTTTGCTCCATCATTGACAGCATCTTTGTCTTTTACACTGGGTCTGTGCCTCTGCTAAAAGTATAAAAAATACATTTTCCAACCCTTTTCAGTTCTGAAGAAGTCATACTAGAATCAAAATGTTAGCTCTAACATAGGGGCTGGCACACCTGCTGACTTTTACCAGCATTCTCAATGTTTTCAGTGAATGCTGCTCATCAGCAAGGAAATAAAATGGCTACTTTGGGTGTTTGAACCAAAGATCACTCAGTTGATGTCATGTAGAGGATTTGAGGATCAGAATTGCCCCTCTCCCCTTATTTCATACCCACCCCAGCTTTTTAGAAAATCATAGAATGACACAGCAAAGAAGGACTCCATTTGGTCTGTTGTGTCAATATCTTTGAGAACCATCCATCTCGTCCCATTCTCCTCTGAAAACGTACAGTTTATAAAGGAGACATTTACCATGTCATGAAGTTACTGTGGCATCTTGTTGAAATCCATGTAACATACCAAGATGGTGGCTAGCAGACAGTCCTGAGAACCCAAATATTTGTTTAAAACACAAACATTCATGAAATAAAATGCTCCCTAGTCTTTGCATGTGGAGTGTAGGAGCAGGAGGAGGCCATCCAGCCCTTCGAAGACTCTTGTTTCTAGTTATAGATTTCCACGTCCTTTTATGTAAAATGGTTCTTCTTGACATTTGCCACCCCAACCCATCCCACCCAAACATTATAGCTTGAATTTTAAGGTTCTACCCTCTTGTTCTAGACTCCCTTTGTCCCTCTCACCAGAGGTTACAGTTTCTCTCCATCTTAATATGGTAATTGCATTTAAATGTTATTGTAAACTCTATAATGACTTTTGTAAAGCAGTCTTTGTTTTATTTCAATATTGTGGCCTATATTCTGTTAACCTCACTCACTGAATGGGAAAAGCATTGTAAAGATTAAGATTGAAATTTTGAACTGCTGTTATCCTGGAACACAAACACAAATAGGCACATACACATCTCTAGCTACAAAGAGATCCAATAATTGATAGATCATAATATTTCATTGTAAGACTTAATTACATCTTTTGACAGAATTTCTGTATAATGTTCTAATGACGGAACTCTTTAAAATAAATGCATATTGACAAAAACAAATTTTGCATGTCATTTGTTTGCTCCCTCTTCAATGTTGTTGCCATGCCGTCAAACCCATGACAACTTTCATCTCAAAGGACAAGGGCAGCAGATACATGGGAACACCGCCACCTGCAGGTTTCCCTCCAAGCCATTCACCATCCTGTTTGGAAATATCTTGCCGTTCCTCCAGTGTCATAGGGACAAAATTTTGGAATTTGCTCCCTAACAGCATTCTGGGTCTACCTACAGCACATGGACTGTTAACATTTTGGGCCCAGTGATCCTCCCTCAGAACTGTTCAGGACTAAAAGATTCATGTGGTTAAAAGACAGTTCCGTCAGTATCTGGAGGAGAAAAGACAGTTCAGCATTCTGGCACAGGACCCTTGTCTGATAACTAAGAAACATAGAACACAAACCACCCCCTCACCCCAACAGATTCTGTTGCCAAAATGGTTGGAATGGAGAATAAGGAGATTGAGGTGGGGAGTTGGAGTTGGACACAGACTAGTCTCCCCAGTCTCTAGCCCCCTTACCAACCAAACTGTGCCTTCTCAGTCCCATGTGAGTGATGACAAGGGGGTGGAGTGTTATGGTGTGTCTGCATCACCAACTGGGAAGGCCAGAGGAAGGAGGCATAGGGAGCCATGTGGAGATCTAGAGGTGAAAGCTGGAAAACGGGTTTCCAGCTTGCAGTACAGGTGAACAAGTATAGCTCCTTCTCTCCAAAAACCTCTAAACAGCCTTTCTTTTAATGTTCAGGGCTAATAACCTTAAAGAAACAGTGGGTTAGTGATTATGTTACTGGAGTAGTAATCCAGAGACCGCGATTAATCCTCTGGTGACATGTAAATTTTATGTGGCAACTAGTGAAATTTAAAATCCCAATTTGCAATAAAACATAGCCTCATTAATAATGATCACGGAATTACAGATTGTTATTGAAAACTCATCTGGATGAGTCATGCTCTTCAGTGAATGAATCTACTGTCCCGAGCTGGTCTGATCTACATGTGACTCCAGACTGAAAACTAATAGTTGTCCGAAAGAACTATTTTCTGAAATGACTGAGTAAGTTACTCAGTTGTACAAAACCATGACAGAAAAGTCTTCTGGGGATAAAAGTGGACTGGTTTCATGGCATTGACTGAAACACTGGAAACAAGAACAGTGCAACCCACTCAATCAACCCCGCAAATACCTCTTTGCTTACAAAAGCAGGATCTGCGCCAAAATTCTGTTTCACAGAATAGTCAAGCCACCTTTTCATACTCTCAGAATCATACCTTCTCAACAATGTCCCAGAGGACACTGTCACCATCCTTAGGTATATGTATGTCATCTCCCATTAGCAGGACTGATCCAGCAGAGGTGATGGCTCAATGGGATACAATTGGGAAGGAGTCAGCCTGGGAATCTTCAATATTGACTTCAGAGAAGGAGGAGTGAGTGACAAGATCACCTCTGCTTAAGCTGAGAAACTCATTCCTCAGCTGGCCTGTAGCTTTCCTCCAGTGCCTCTCTTCTCCTTTGATTTCATAGAATCCCTACAGTGTGGAAACAGGCCCTTCAGCCCAACAAGTCCACTACAACCCTCAGAGCATCCCACCCAGACCCATCCCCATCCCCATCCCCATCCCCATCCCCATATAACCCACCTAATCTACACACTCCTGAACACTATGGGCAATTTAGTAAGGCCAATCCACCTAGCCTGCACGTCTTTGGACTGTGGGAGGAAACCACAGCACTTGGAGGAAACCCATGCAGACATGGGGAGAACGTGCAAGCTCCACACAGACAGTCGCCTGAGGATGGAATTGAACCCGGGTCCCTGGTGCTGTGAGGCAGCAGTGCTAACCACTGAGCCACCGTGCCGAATTGATTTTTCACTGTCATGTATACTAAAGTAGAGCGATATGTTGTCTTACCTATTTTACTGGCAGATTGTACTATACAAGTGCATCAGGGTAGCCGAACAGAGTGCAGGATACAGCTGCCAAGAAGGTGCAGAGAGAGATCAACATGAAGGTTAAAGAGGTCCATTCAAAGGTGTGATAACAGTGGGGAAGAAACTGTTTGTATACGAACTTTTTTATTTTCTGCCGGACAAAAGAGGGTATAACAGGGAAGGGAGGGGTCTTTGATTATGTTGGTTGCTTTCCTAATGCAGCAGGAAGTATAGATGGAGTCAATGGATGGGACACTGTGTGATGGACTGGGCTGTGCTCTCAATTCTCTGTAGTTTCTTTTGGTCTTGGGAAGACCAGTCTCCATCCCATGCTGTGGTGCATCCAGATAGGTGCATCTATAAAAATTTGTAAGAATCTTGATGGACATGCCGAATTTCCTTAGCCTCCTGAGAACTAGAGATGTTGCTGCACTTTCTTGACTGTAGTGTCAATGTGGGTGGACCAGGAGATATTGTTGGTGATCATCACTCCCAGGAACTTGACATTCTCAACCATCTCCATCTCAGCACCATTGATGCCGACAGGGGTGCGCTCTCCACTCTCCTTCCTGAAGTCAATGACCAGCTCTTTCATTTTGCTGATATTGATGAAGAGATTGTTGTCTTTACACCATACCGTTAAGCACTCCTGGACTCGCTATTGTTGATGCAGAGACTAAAACAATGGTTAAATCTTATGGCATCTGATCAACATAGGCACGGAAACCTTCTGCTGATTACTACCAATGATCTCCCTCAGCCAATGGATCAGAAGCCCTCCATGTTGAACATTTCTTGAAGAAAATAGCACATTGGGTGGGGAGGGGGATCTCAAGGTCCATCACCAAGGAATCACAGCTTGGTAGCACTGTGGAATCACAGAATTGTTATAGCACAAAAGGAGGCCATTACATAACACCAGCTGAATTAGAAGCAGGAGGAGGCCACTCAGCCCTTTGAACTTGCTTCACCATTCAATAAGGTAATGGCTGATCTGTCTGTTTTGAATCTTATGTTCCCATATACCCTGATAATCCTTAATTCCCCTACCTAACAAAGATATATCAACCTGTGTCTTACAAATATTCAGTGATTATTTTTTCATCCAGACAGTGGTGAGAATCTGGAACTCACTGCCTGTAAGGGTGATGGGGCAGAAACCCTCATAACATTTAAGAAGTATTTAGATGGATACTTGTGATGCTAAGGCATACAAGGCTATGTAACAAGTGCTGGAATGTGAGAATAGAATAGTTCAGTGATTATTTTTGACGGGTCGAAGGGCCTATTTCTGTGCTAGACTTCAAGACTCTCATCTCACTGCCTTCTAAGGAAGACGGTTCCAAAACTGCACAGCCTTTGAGAGAAATCGTTTCTCCTTATCCGTGTCCTAAAAGGGTGACTGCTAAGTTGTAAACAGTATACCCAAGTTCTGGTACAACAATGAAAGAAACATCATTTCCACATTCAGCTTGTCAAAACCATTCAGGATCTTATACACTTCAAGAACTATTTTTTAAAATTCTTCCTACCAAAATGTCCAACATTTTCCTCCATCTGATAGATTTTTGTTCACTCACTCACCCTATCTATGCCCCCTCGCCACCTGCCATGGGCAGAACAGTGGCTCACTGGTTAGCACTGCTGCCTCATAGCTCCAGGGACCCTGGTTCAATTCAGAACAGTGAACCTGCACTCTCTGTTCAGCAACACTCCCTAGGACCTTATCATTAAGTGTATAAGTCCTGCCCTGATTTGTCCTACCAAAATATAGCACCTCACAATTATCTAGATTAAACTCCATCTGCCACTTCTCAGTGAGTTCTGTCGAGTTTCTGAACAATGGTAACTCCCAAGATGTTGGTAGCAGGGGTTTCAGTGATGGTAACACCATTGAATGCTGATTGTAATAAGATCATTCCAATACATGGTATTTTCTGTGTATAAGAAACTTTCACATTATTTTGTTAAAACTACACTGGCAGCCTCATGTGATTATACAACAAAAAGTGCTAGAAAAATTCAACAGGTCTGCTAGTATCTGTGGAGAAAAAAGCAATGTTAATGCTCCTCCAGCTCCACACTGTGTTATCTCTGACTCCAGCATCGGCAGTTCTTACTATCTCAAAGTAAAAGTTATGGTCTGTCAAGCTGGGTTTCACTCTGGGAGTTGACATGTCCATTATTATCATCAATGCTGGGGTCATAATATGAATTGCAAGGAGAAAATACAGGAAGGATCAGAAATAGTTCAAATACAGACTGAGTAAACTCTCTCATACACAAAGCAGCTCAACGGTCTCTCCGCAGAGTAAAGTTGTCAATGTGTCAACAAACCATCTTTCCTGTTGTTTCTTTATCTTTCCTTTTGCATGTAGAAAAGTGAACAAACTGGTGTGCCACAAGGCCTGATAGCTGAAAGAACCTGTTCCCACAACAGAACAGGTAAACAGTCTCCAGTGTGACTACATCAATTAACTTACAGCTTTGAAAGGGAACTGTATCCTTTCCCAGTTTCCAAATTTGTATGGATTATGAATTATGAAGGTGCCCTTTTGTATCTCCATGTCAGATGATCAATTGAAGTCTCAGTGCCATACAAGCACACTTTTATAATCATCTTGTTCATGGTTCTGAAGAAGGGAGATTCACTAGAGTTCATACACCCTCCAATTTTCTTGCAAACCACCGAGACTCCGTTTTTAGTTTCCCCTTTTTTATTAAACATTTACAGGGGAGAATGGACAACTAGTCAGGCTGAGATAAAATCTACCAGATTCAAATACAAATAAGTGCTTTGCATTTCATTCTTATTGTAAATGATAACATTGATCTCATTATTGATCTGCTTTGGTAAACATCCTGCACACACTAACTTGTTATACCACCTTATCACAATTTATTTTACCTACGTCATTTCATGTAAGGTACTAGCTACATTCTTGCGGTATCATTTAACCCCTTTTGTACCAGTTAGGCAGTGACATTATCATTGGGTCTAACCAGTTCGAGATCAGAGTCATACAGCACGGAAACACCCTTCTGTCCAACTTGTTCATGCCAACCAAGTCTCCTAAACTAAACTAGGCCCACTTGCCTGCATTTGGCCCATATCCCTCTAAATCCTTCCTATTCATGTACCTATCCAAATGTCTCTTAAATGTCATAACTCAACCCGCATCTACCACTTTCTCTGGAAGTTCATTCCATACATGAACCACCCTGTGTGTGAAAAGGCTGTCCCTCAGGTCCCTTTAAAATCTTTCTCCTCACCTTAAAAATATGCCCCTAGTTTCCCACTCTAGGGAAAAAAAAATTGCTATTCACCTTATCCATGGCCCTCATGATTTTATAAACTTTTATAAGGTCACCCCTCAACCTCCAATGCTCCAGTGAAAAAAAGTCCCAATCAATTCAGCCTATCCTTTTAACTCAAACCCTCCAGTCCTGGCAACATCCTGGTAAATCTTTTCTGAACTCTGTCCAATTTAATAATATTCTTCCCGAAAGCAGGGTGACCAAACCTGTACACAGTACTCCAAAAATGACCTCACCAATGCCCTGTACAACTGCAACATGACATCCCAACTCCTATACTCAATGGTCTGAGCAATGAAGGCAAGTTTGCTAAATGCCTTAACCACCCTGTCTACCTGTGACACAACTTTCAAAGAACTATGTATCTGAACCCCTAGGCCTCTCTGTTTGACAACACTACCCAGGGCCCTGCCATTAACCACATAAGTCAAGTTGCCTCTTGAGAAATGAATTAGTTCGGGGCTTATTGGATTCTGCTATTGCTGCTGTGAATCAACATCCAGGACTGAACCCTTACTCCACTTGAATTCTGATTTTTTTCAGTTCTCTAACCTTTGGTTACTTTAATGAGCATCTCTCAGGTAGGTCCATCTTACCTCTGGTATCCAGAGAAGGTATTAGTAAAACATCCGGAATTACTAGACCAAAACCCAGGCTGGACATCACTTTCAACTACTGGACTTAGTGGGTGTCCCACATCATCTCTCAACTTACATGTATGAATATAGCATCACCAGCAAAACTGCTGAAATTTAATCTCAGAACGCATATTTAACAGGATCCTGCAGGTTGATGAAGTTCTGTTAAGCTGCAAGTGTACTGCTGTACTGCAATGCATTTTGCCTGTAGCAAAAAGTGACTGAACTATTGTCCAGGTATAACCTTTGTCATTTATGGGTATATTAATGAATCTGACATCCTTGCTAATGTCAGCTGCATTTTGTTAAAAGGGGGTGAATAACATGTGAAGGAGACGTTCCACTCTTCCTAACTCACACTGGGATCCACAGTTGCTATGGTGACTGGTCCCCATTGACATCTCTCCTTGGGTAGGGGTGTTTCATGGCATCTGGGGAGGAATGTTTATCTTGGTGGGCTGGAAAGGGTGGTGTTGATGGTCATGGGCAGGATCTGAAGCATTGCTGCAGATGAAGGAGCCTTTGAAGGGTAGTTCTGAGTACTGGACTGACTGGACTAGAGTCTGCAGCAGCAGAAGGAGGGAGAAGGATCAGGAAACCAAACGATGGAAGCCTGAAGCCACAGTTAGGACAGTTTGTGGACAGTGCGGAATCACCCTGAATCTGAGAATTTGGAATGTGGGCATTGCTGGTAAGGCCAGTTTTTGTTATCCATTCCTATTTGTCCTGAAATTGAATGGCTTGCTAGACCATTTTAGAAGATGGTTTGCTGTGGATCTGGAGTTCTATGTAGGCCAGGCTGGTTAAGTCTGTTATGCCAAGCTTTTATTAACTATTTTATCCCCTCCTGAATTGTTCCTTTCACATACACATTGCTAAAAGGACTTTCTGCTGCCATATTCATAACTATTACATTCATATTTGTACACATATGTCTGAATCCTTCATTAGCAAAACTCCCCGCTCCATTATCAGTGAAAAATTGAATCAGTGTTCCAAGTTGCTCCTTATCTAGTTTTCCATTACCATATCCACAACTTTTTTCTTATCTTTATGTATTATTGTTAACAGACAAAATCTGGTGGTCATATCTGTAAAATATAAAAGGAATTTATTGCTTTGTTCTGCATATTCATGTCCATAGCCACTACTTCATTATAATCTCTTGCTAAGCTTAGACTTACTGTAGACTGGTATTGTAGAATCATACAATACAAAACAGAAGGCTGCAGTAAAAAAAACCCCATCAACTGTCCACAGTAATCCCACTTTCCAGCACTCAACCCATAGCCTTGAATATTATGACATTTCAAGCGCTCATCCAAGTACTTTATAAAGGTTGTAAGGTTTCCGATCTGGCAGTGCATTCAAGATTCTCACTATCCTCTAAGTGAAGCAACTCTTCTTCAAATTCCCCCACAGTGAGATCTGGAGGACAATGGCAAGGCAGCTGGTGAGTCCAGAGCAGAACTCTGGAATTAGCATTGAGGTGATGGTTGATGGAGGGGTGAGCATGGGGATTCAGTACTGGCAGCCATATTGGCAAGACCTGTGGCAGCTTTGGCATTGAGGTGGTTTTGGCTTTGGAATCCTTTGGGTGGCTTTTGCAATGTCTACCCAGGATTGGCGACAAGATTAGTCCTTGGAGCAGCTTCCGTGGAGTCTTGTGGCCTAGTGCGGATTGCTTGCTTCAGCGGAGGCTACTGGCCCGGTATCCCAGCAGCCCAGCTTGACAATCTTGCAGTAGTACTGTCTTTTCCTGAACCTAGGAGTTGGAAACTGAACTAAGATGGACTTTTTCTTAAAAATTAAGATACATTTTTTCTTATCCATGTCTTATGTTATTAATATAGGTGCCATGGTGTGGTGATTTAAACACTTTTCACTGTTCTTTTTTGTTTAAAAAATGCAGGTGGCAAAAAATGACTATTCTATTTCACCTTTGTCAAGCCTGCGTACCAAGAATCAGACCATACCCGTCTTAAAAAAATGCTCCATGTCTCTGCTTCCACCACCTTTCCAGGAAGAGAGTTCTAAAGACTCATGACCTTATGACAGAAAACATTTCAACTCATCTCTGTTTTGAATGCACAGTAAGAGATCCTTTCCACATCTACCATATCAACTCCTCAGGATCTTATAGGTTTCAATCAAATAGCCTCTAACTCTTCTAAACTCCAGCAGAATCATACCGAGCCTGTCTAACTTTTTCTATTAAGACAAGACCCTTGTTCCAGCCATTAGTCTGGTGAGCCTTCTTTAAAAAGTAAGCTATGAATTTAGGAGAAGTGATGGTCTAGTGGTATTATCACTGGACTATTAATCCAGTGACCCAGATAATATTCTGGGGATCTGGATTTGAATTCTGCCACGGCAGATGGTGGAATTTGAATTCAATAAAAAATCTGGCATTAAGAACAAAGGACAAAGAAAATTACAGCAGAGGAACAGGCCCTTCAGCCCTCCAAGCCTGTGCCGATCCAGATCCTCTATCTATACCTGTCGCCTATTTTCCAAGGATCTGTATCCCTCTGCTCCCTGTCCATTCATGTATCTGTCTAGATACATCTTAAATGATGCTATCATGCCCGCCTCTACCACCTCCGCTGGCAACGCGTTCCAGGCACCCACCACCCTCTGCATAAAGAACTTTCCACGCATATCTCCATTAAACTTAACCCATATCACCTTGAAATCGTGACCCCTAGTAATTGAGTCCCCCACTCTGGGAAAAAGCTTCTTGCTATCCACCCTGTCTATACCTCTCATGATTTTGTAGACCTTAATCAGGTTCCCCCTCAACTTCCGTCTTTCTAATGTAAATAATCCTGATCTACTCAACCTCTCTTCATAGCTAGCGCCCTCCATACCAGGCAACATCCTGGCGAACTTCCTCTGCACCCTCTCCAAAGCATCCACATCCTTTTGGTAACGTGGCGACCAAATACGCAGTATTCCAAATGTGGTCGAACCAAAGTCCTATACAACTGTAACATGACCTGCCAACTCTTGTACTCAATACCCTGTCCGATGAATGAAAGCATGCCATATGCCTTCTTGACCATTCCATCCACCTGCGTTGCCACCTTCAGGGTACAATGGACCTGAACACCCAGATCTCTCTGTGTATCAATTTTCCCCAGTGCTTTTCCATTTACTGTATAGTTTGCTCTTGAACTGGATCTTCCAAAATGCATCAGCTCGCATTTGCCTGGATTGCACTCCATCTGCCATTTCTCTGCCCAACTCTCCAATCTATCTATATTCTGCTGCATTCTCCAACAGTCCCATTCACTATGTGCTACTCCACCAATCTTAGTGTCATCTGCAAACTTGCTAATCAGACCATCTATACCTTCCTCCAGATCATTTATGTATATCACAAACAACAGTGGTCCCAACACGGATCCCTGTGGAACACCACTGGTCACAGTTCTTCATTTTGAGAAACTCCCTTCCACTACAACCCTATCTCCTGTTGCCCAGCCAGTTCTCTATCCATCTAGCTAGTACACCGTGGACCGTATGCGACTTCACTTGCTCCATTAACCTACCATGGGGAACCTTATCAAATGCCTTACTGAAGTTTACTTAAGATTCTAACGATGACTGCGAATCCATTGTCGATTGTTGGAAAAACCCATCTGGTTCACTAATGCCCTTTGGGGAAGGAAACTGCTATCCTTACCTGGTCTGGCCTATATGTGACTCTTGACCCACAGCAATGTGATTAACTCTGAACTGCCCTCTGGGCAATTAGGAGTGGGCAATAAATGCTGCCTAGTCAGCAACACACTCATCCTGTTAATGAATAATAAGAAAAAAATTACATCCTTCCATGAATAAAGTGACTGCACATGCTTACAAATGTAGTCTTACCAGTGCCCTGTACAAATTAAGCATAATGTTTCTACTTTTGTATTCAATTCTCTTTGCAATAAACCATAACATTCTATTAACTTTCCTAATTATTTGTTTTACCAGCTCATCAGTCTTTTGTGATTCATGCATAGGAACACACAAGATTTCTCTCCATGTTACAGCTTTCAATCTCTCACTATTTATGTTTTTTTTTAATTTATCCTGCAAAATGGTCAATTTCACATATATCAGATTTGCCAGATCTTTGGCCACTCACTTAACAAAACTCTTTCTTTTCATAGCCTCATGTCCTCTTTACAACTTACTTTGCTATCTACTATTATGTCATGAACAATCATACCTTGAGTCCTTTCATCAGAGTCACTGAGAATAAGTTGAGGTCACAATGCTGATCCCTGAGGCACACCAGTAGTCACACCTTGCCAAGGTGAAAAAGATCCATTTATGCCTACCATCTGCTTCTGTTAGCCAGCCAATCTTCTGTCCATGTCAATATGCTCCTTCTTACACCATGGGCATTTATATTCCACAATAACCTTTGATGTCACACATCATCAAATGTCTTCTGGAAATTTATATACAGTACATCTACTGATTTATCATTACTACATTGTGAGTTCTCACGTGATTTCCCTTTTAGTAACTCATACTGACTCTGCCAAATTACTTTGAACTTAAGTGCCCTGTGATAACATCTTTCATAACAGATTATAGCATTTTCCTTATGCCCCATATTAAGCTAACTGGCTTGTAGTTTCCAGTTTTCTGTCTCCCTCCCTTTATAAATAAACGGAATTTATTTTCTATTTTCTAATCAAATGGAACCTTGCCTGAATCTATAGTTTTGGAGAATTAAAACGAATTCATTGACTATCTCATGAACCACTTCTTATAAGATCCATCACGACCCAGGAACTTGTCAGCCTGCACCTCTAACAATGTACTCAAATACTACTTCTCTGGTAATTATGATTTTACAAGTTCCTCTTTGCCTTCTGCTTTGAGGTATTGCTGCTTCTGGAGTGTTATTTGTATCCCCTATAATGAAGATGAAGCAAAATATCTGTTGAATTCATCTGTAATCTCTGTATTTTTCATTGATTATTAAATATCCATCTCACTTTCTGTAGGACCAATGCTCACTTTCCTTTGTTAAATGTTTTTTGCACTGGGCAGCTTTTCTCAGTATTAATTACAGTGTCTGAATTCAATGTTTTCATAGATTATTAGAAGTTTAATTCTGTTTCAATGATTGTCAGTAATTCCTGTTACTATTGCCATGGCTTTTGAAGACTGAACACACTGACACCTGGGCAAGTAGCCATGGATTTGCTAGGGGCATTTTGGGTGAGACTCATAGGGATGGATGCTGAATGAAATTTGGGAGCTGAGCAATTGTGGTTGGAGAACCAAGATGGGTCTGCTATTAGTCCTGCGCCCACACCGCCAGTCCTCATGAGGTTCATCCTGGTTCACAATGCTGTGCAAATGTATTGTGAAAAGACAAAAATCCTGGACAAATGGATCCGATGTGCATTTAGAAGACGGAAAAGTATCCAGGTTAAGTCTTTTCTGAGCCTAAACAAAAGTCCGGGCACAAATGCACGAGCAGTCAACAGGCTCCTGTGAACTCCTCCATCTGCTATTTAAAACAAATTGGTTAAAGTTTATATTAAAATAGGCATAACACCAGTCTAAAACAGTCACGTCAGGAGTGTCACAAAATATGTTGAAAATCTCATGGAATAATCACCACAGTAATTTTCAAATTGGAAGCTTTAAAAAGTTTCACTTTCAGTCAAGAACAGATGACAGTTTTACACCAATTTCTGATTTAAGAATGTGTTTCTAGCCTTCACTGTTGTTCTTTCTGGCTCTAAACAGAAATATGAAGGAACTTTCCATTCCATGTACAGGAACATTCAGAATGACGGAAGGAAGCAGCTTGGACACATTTCTTACATACCTCAACATTAACTCACAGAAGGTTGTGCCATCCATGAAGACAAACGGGACAGATTAAAGCACTGGCTATCCCGCTTAGTGTGACCCTGAACAGCATTCAGGCTGAGTTCTGCTCCTGTCACAAACCCATGGCCATTTTCATCCAGAAGGACAAGGCCAGCAGATACGTAGGAACACCACCATCTGCAGGTTCCCCTCCAAGCCACTCATCATCCTGAATTGGAAATATTTCGCCATTCCTTCACTGTCACTGGGTCAAAGTCCTGGAATTTCTTCCCAAATGGCATTGTGGGTCAACCTAAAGCACGTGGACTGCAGTGGCTCATGAAGGAAACACATCACCAGCTTCTCAAGGACAACTAAAGACAAGCAATAAATGCTGGCTAGCCAGATACACTTACATCCCAAGAATGAAGAAAAAAATTGCTTGCTGTGAGCTCCAAAGTGATAAAATCAAAAATCTAAAACAATGGCCCTGAAATTAACAAACAGATTAATTTAGTTTAACTTCTTACTTTATTTTAAGATTTAATCTAATCAGATTAAAAAAAAATTCACTAACTTCTGGTGCTGTAGTCTCCTGGACAGGGGCCTCCAATGATGAATCTTTCCAGGAATCCTCGAATTCAACAGCATAGAAGAACATCATAGAAATCATGCACCTTTTTAAACTGCTGAGTGCTGTATTCTGAGTTTTAAGCTTCCAGCAGAGACTTGACAGTTCTGCGAAAAACTAAATAAGTGAGAAAGGTTGGCAGCAGTTGTAGGGTGATAGGTGGGGAATGCTGATAGTTGGGTGAGGGAGTTAGGGTGCCAAGTGAATGTGGGACATAGGTAATATGTAAAATGATGAGTGCTTACAGTAGGTTGGAGTGGTGTCAGGTCAGGTGAGGTGAGAATGTTGAGTGTGGGGTAGGGAGGGTGTTGCCTGGTCTGATACGGTCAGGTCAGGAGTGGGGATTGTAAGGAATCTGAGGGGGTGTCACTGGTAAGAAATTAACAGAGAGTCAAAGTTTCAGCTTTTTCATTTTCTACCTTTGCCTGGATAGCAATTGAGCTGAAGTGAGATAGAACTGTCAGAATTCTCAAACTTTAAGGTTCTCATCAAAGGATTCTAGACACAAGAAAACTGCATTGGAATTTTCAATTTCCTGTACATCTCCTCTAGAGTCACTGATACACAACTTCAGTTTACTCTGCTAAAACTATTTGTCCATCAGAATATCTGGGTCAATGTCTTTAAACAATGTTTCCTAATTTACTCAGAATAGTAAATTCCATGCCAGTTAAACAAATTATCAACATCAGTACGAACAAACACAGTTCAACCCTAGACATGAACAACAGCAACATGAACAGCAGAATCCAACCCTGCAGTCACAGGTGAAGTTGATGGTGTCTCAGCAGATCAGATGACTGAGTGAATCCTTTCCCACAGAGGGAGCAGGTGAAACGCTTCTGCCCACTGTGGGTGCGTTGGTGCTTCAGTAGGTACCTCTTACTTTTAAATCTTTTCTCACATTCAGAACACTGAAAAGGTCTCTGATCAGAATGAACAAGTTCATGTTCAATGAGGTGGGATGACTGAGAAAATCCCTTCCCACACACAGAGCAGGTGAATGGCCTCTCCCCAGTGTGTGTTTGTTGATGTCGCAATAGGTGGGATGAATCAATGAATCCCTTCCCACACACTGAGCAGGTGAACGGCCTCGCCCAAGTGTGAACTCGCTGGTGTGTCAGCAGATCCTTTTTGCTTTTAAATCTTTTTTCACAGTCAGAGCATTGAAATGGTCTCTTATCAGAGTGCGTGAGTTTATGTTCAGTGAGATGGGGTGATTGAGTGAATCCCTTCCCACACACAGAGCAGACAAATGGCCTCTCCCCGGTATGAGCACGTTGGTGGGTCAATAAGGCAGATGACTGAATAAATCCCTTCCCACATATACAGCAGGTAAATGGCCTCTCTCCAGTGTGAATACGCCGATGAGTTTCCAGCTCATAAGGATAACTGAATTCCTTCTCACAATCTCCACATTTACAGGGTTTATTCCCAGTGTGACTGCGCTCATGTCTTGACAGGCTAGATGATTGGCTGAAGCCTCGTCCACACACAGGACACACATATGGTTTCTCTCCATGGTGGACAGCGTTCTTTGCTTCAATGTTCAAAGGCTGATGATGTTCAGGTCCTGATGAATCAAGCGACTCTGTCAGATCTTGATGTGACATTTGGTTTATGCTTTGTCTCAACAAATACTCCTTCTAATAGACTGTAAAATTAATTACAATTGGGGAAAGGGAGCATGAAAGAGAAGTCCCAAAACATTGTAGTAACTTTTGAAACTGAACTTATTAAAATTGACCATTTGTGTGTCTGGTACTAGGACAGTGGCCACCGAAGGTGATGGATTGTCGTCACTACAAGGATTGTAAGGGTCCAAGAAAGCTCATCACCATGCCAAATGATCATGAGGTACTGGTAATATATATTACTCCGACTATTGGTGTGCATATTTCACAAATTCATTATGAATCTATATTCGAAAATAGATTAAGAACTCCCAGAAAAAATATGTACTGCTAGAATTGTTTTTAATATTGTAGACAGGATGTATCTAGCAACCCGGCAATATCAGTTAAAATCTACCTTCCACAAGATTAGCAATTGTTGACCACTTTTTAGTTGAGATAATTTGAAGTTAAAGCCAGTAGCTTTTCCATCATCTCTATTCAATGGAAAAAAAAACATGCAAGAGGACATCTTCCGCATTCAACGCGTCACCTAATTCGAAAACCGGCTCATAAAATTTGCGTTTAAAATACTGCAAATGTTGGAAATCAAAAAGTGAGAATGCTGCAGCTACGCAACAGGCCGGGTAGCATGTGCAAAAAAACAAGATTGAATTGTTTCCAGTCGCCGACCTACCGTGAGGCTGTAATAAAACACACATGGTACTTAGTAATGTCAGTCGCCGTTCCCACAAATCAGCACACCTCATAAACTACTCTATCTAACATGCATCGTCACCAGGCGTTAAGAATGCGCGTGCGCCTCAGGGCTAACCACAAGGCATTCTGGGCAGTTCCTTTGTTGTGAATCACACACAATAGAAAGGGGAGGAAAAACCGAACAGCGGCGGCTTGAATCAAGGAGGCACCGCACCAACTTTTTATTGGTGTTCCCCTGCACTCCCAACTCCTGGTCCGCGACGCACATCCGCCGCGCCGGCCTATTTGATTCGTGGCCTCAGAGCCGCTGACACTCGAGATCCCTAAAGCTCCGCTCGCTCCCGTGCAAGCCCGGTGACACACTGCGCTTGCGCCGTGCTGTTGGGTGTTACTTGAGAGGGGCGGGCCTTAGCGTTTGCGCAGTTTGGACCTTCGGTAATTGATAGGGCGTATTCCCCCGCGCCACGCATTTTGGGTAGGTACAATCGCCATGTTTTGAATACCGCGGAGCAACGTTCATATATAATAATTATAAAAAAGTCGATTAAATTGGACGTCTTCCGCACACAATCAATTGTCACCCAAGTTGTTCGTTCGTTTCGAAGTTAAATATTTTGGTTTACAAATTTATCGATATTTCTTCGGATATAACAAAGTGTGGAGCTCGAGGAACACAGCAGGCCAGGCAGCGTCAGAGGAACAGGAAAGCTGACGTTTCGGGTCGGGACCCATCTTCAGAAATTGCTGCATCTGGCAGTGTAATATTGACGAGTGCTGATCGATTGCCCTGAGAATCAACAGAAAGATAGCTCAAAGCGTCGGCGAGGTAAGGATGAAGCATGTTCTGTAACCGGTCGTAGTGCTTGAGGGGTGGAACATGAGTCCCGGTATCATAAAGAGACAAATGGAGAAAAATCAAAACCTGCAATTTATCTTGAAGCCAAACAACAAGGATAAGGTGAGGAAGGAAAATAGGTAGTTTGAGGGATTTGTAGATAGAAGAGGGGGGAAAGGAGGAAAGCATATTCATGAGAAACCAAAGCCGTCTATTCGGAATTTTGCAATTGGAGTTTAACCTTTGTAAATTGCATGGACAAGTTTCATGGACTCATATTCTGAAATATGGAACATTAAGAGGTGACTTAATTTGGGGGGAGGTTAAGATGATTAAATATGTTGAAAGCGCAAATTAGAGAGAAACTAGCTCCTCTGGTGAGGAAAAGAGAACATCACTTTGAACTTGGAGCTGTTCTAGGATGTTGCCAGGAGGCACTATTTCACATCAAAGGAAATGTAAATGTTGAACAACGTCACCTCGGAAACTGATGAGACTGCGGGTCAATCAGAAATTTCAATGCTGTGTATTTCAGATTTTTGTAAATCAAGATTACTAAGGGTTACAGGACAAAGTGGTTAGATGAATTTAAGATACAAATCAACTATAAATACCTAGGCCAAATGTCTCCCTCCTGTTTTTGTTTCTACTTAGTGTGATGAATTTTGTGAGTTCAACAGGGAATGAGAAAAGCAGGCAGGAAATTTGAATCAAGCACCATGTCAAGATCTGACATAATACTCAATCCATCCAAAACTGAATTTCAGCGGTCATTGAATATAGAAGGAGGAATGCTTGTGGGAAAAAAATTTCAAACATCAGTTTAACATGGAAATCAGACAGACACAGCTCCATGTAAGAGTGTTTTAATAGACTGATTAGAAAAAGTCCCATTCACATCGAAGAGAAACTGTTTGTATACTCATTGCACAGACAAGGCTTCAATTGATCATCCAATCAGGCAAGACAGAAGGACACCAGCATGGAAATGTGGGGCCTGTGAGAAGCGATTCAACCATCCCTCCCAGTTGGAAAATCATTGATGCAGTCATACTGGTGAGAGGCCATTCTCCTGTTACATGTGTGGGAAGCAATTTAGTAAGTCATCTGGCCTTGTGACATGTATTCACACCAAGGAGAGGCCTTTCACCTGCTTCTTGTGTGTAAAAGGTTTCATTGAGTTATCCAAGCTTCAAGCACATCAGCTTCTCACACTGATGAGAGACCTTTTCATATGTCCTAATTGCAAGAATAAGTACAAAAGCAAACAGGACCTATTGACACACCAGTGCACTCACACTGGGAAAAGGCCATTCACTTGCTGTGTGTGTGGAAAGAGTTTCTCTTAGTCATCCAATCTGTTGAGACACCAACTTGTTCACAGTGAAGAGAGACCTTTTAAATGTTCCATCTGTGAGAGGAGCTTTAAAACCACAAAGGATCTACAGACATATCAAGGATAACAAGGTGTAGAGCTGGATGAACACAGCAGGCCAAGCAGCATCAGAGGAGCAGGAAGGCTGATGTTTCGGGCCTAGACCCTTCTTCAGAAATTGGTCCCTCTCAATTGTGAATACCGAAGAAAAGTATTCATTAAGGACCTCTCCTATCTCTTTAGGCTCCGTGCACAAATTCCCTTTACAATCCTTGATCAGCCCTACCCTTTCTCTGGTCATTCCCTTATTCCTCATGTACGTGTAAAAAGCCTTGCAGTTTTCCTTGATCCTATCTGCCAAGGTTTTCTCATGCCCCCTTATAGCTCTTCTAAGCCCTTTCTTCAGCTCCTTCCTGGCTAACTTGTATCCCTCTACAACCTTTTCTGTTCCTCTTTTCCTAAACCTTACATAAGCCTCCTTCTTCCTCTTAACCAGTCGTTCAACCTCTCTCGAGAACCATGGCTCCCTCCTCGACCGCATCTTCTCTGCCTGCTAGGGACAAACATATCGAGCACATGCAGTATGCATTCCTTAACCAATCTCCACATTTCTGTGGTGCTCTTCCCTGACAGCATCTGTTCCCAATTTACGTTACCCAGTTCTTGCCTAACTGAATTGTAATTACCCTTCCCCCAATTGTAAACTTTACCCTGCCGTATGTACCTATCCTTATCCATGACTATCGTGAAAGAAACAGAGTTATGATTGCTATCGCCAACATGCTCTCCTACCAACAGGTCTAACACTTGGGCCCGGTTCGCTGCCAAACACCAAATCCAAAGTGGCCTCTCCTCGTGTTGGTCTATCTACATACTGTATCAGGAATCCTTCCTGAATGCACTGGACAAAATCTGCTCCATCTAAACTATTACAACTAAAATGTTTCCAATCAATATTTGGAAAGTTGAAGTCACCCATGACTACAACCCTGTGACTTCTGCACCTTTCCAGTATCTGCCTCCCAATCTGCTCCTCTACTTCTCTGCAACTATTAGGGGGTCTGTAAAAAAACCCCCAACAAAGTGACTGCTCCTTTCTTGTTCCTGACCTCAACCCAAACTGACTCTGTAGACATATCATTCTCAATTTTCATTCTAATACTTGGGTTTTGTTTCTGTTGACAAATTCCAGTCCAAACAGAGGAGTTATTGTTCTGGATAAACAACTGAAGTTCTACCTTGCAACACCAATTGAGGGGTGAATGATGTCTGATGCCTTGAATTTTATGTTGAAATGAGTGCAGATTATTACTCAATCTCTATATTCCAGGTGTGATGGAATCTGTGGTTTCAAAAGCATGTATTATTTAAATCAGATTCTAACTGGATCTGAAAGGGAAACTGAACCTTCAGATTTCTAGGCACACAAAAATTGAAATTCAGAAAATAAGATACAGAAAATAACCATCAAGCTCAGATCCCAGTGATGGAGTACAGGCAGATTGAAGAAGATGAAGATATTGGCAAATGCAGTTTTTGCAGCTGTTTCTACTCTTTGAAGTTAACATTGATCCACTGCATCAAGAACAACATGAACAGAGTCGAGCAAGATGGTCAAGTCCGTGCCTGCGGATCTTGGGCTGGTTGTGTATTGTTGTGTTAGTTGGGGATCAGACTAAATCCTTGAAAATAAACTAGAATTCTAACAGAGGAAGTTTGTGAATTTGAAGAACTTTGCAGCTGCAACTAGTGGCAAATACACTGAGTGGACTAAATAAAAACTGAAAACTGTGGATGCTGTAAATCAGGAACAAAAACAGAAGTTGCTGGAAAAGCTCAGCAGGTCTGGCAGCATCTGTGAAGAAAAGAAATCAGAGTTAACGTTTCGGGTCCGATGACTCTTTCTCAGAACAGGGTCACTGGATTCAAAACGTTAACACTGAGCGGACTGCCTGGAACGTCTGAGACTTAACTTTGTATATTTTCTGTATAATTTGCCTGAAGGTTAGCGCTTAGTCTATGATGGTTTTTGTTTTCTTGATATGGCAAAACTTGCTATCTTGTCCTTTGGGTTTTTCTACTGAATCATCTGGAAATTCAGTACTTTCACATTATTGGTTTCCACACAGATTGTAATAAAATTGGGAGTTTGTCTGGGAAAGATGCCAGAGGCAGAAAAATGGGTTTTCTAGCATTTTACAGTATTCGAACAAGATTTTATAATTAGTTTTGTTGTTGTCATTAGACAATCAATAGAGATATCTCAGGCCCTTTTGGAAAGAAAGGACTTACATTTTTGTGCCTTGGAACAGTTATCAAAAGATAACTGGAACAACATAGCAGAATAAACTGGCATTTGTCTACAGTCGGGAGCTAAGAAGAAATAGAGACAATTTCAGAATTAGCTCACCCTTTTGAAACTTAAGGGAGAAAAAGATATTCTTGCTAATACCATGTAGATCTAGCTAGACTTCAATAAAAAAAATAAGATAAATAAGGCAGTATAGACATGAACAAGTCTGATTTAGCAAGAGAAAAACTAGAAAATGATAAATTGGAATCACACCAAGAAAACATCAGTGATTTAAAAAGAGAGAGACTCATTAGTTAGTAAGTTTTTCAGGTGACACAAAAATTGGTGGTGGTGTTGATAGTGATCAGAATGGTTTCATACGACAGTCAGATGAACTGGTAAATTGTGCAGTACAATGGCAGAAGGAACTTAATCCTAATAAGTGAGATGTGGTGCATTTTGGGAGGCCTAATAAAAAAAGGATTTACTCAAAAATTGTTAGGACCCTAAGGAGTAATGAGGAACAAAGGGTGTACAAGTCCATAGATCCCTGAAGATGTCAGCACAGGTAGATAGGGTGATGATGAAGCCTAATAGGATGCTTACCTTCATTAGCTGGGGTGTAGAATATAGGAGCAAGGAGGTCTTGTTAAAACTTTATTGGTTGGTTAGGCCATAGATGGAATACTGTGCGCGGTTCTGGTCACCACTCGATCAGAAGGATATGATTGCCCTGGAGAGACTGTAGACGAGATTCACTAGGATGTTGCCTGGATTGGAAAGCTTCAATTTTGAGGACAGACTGGATAGGCTGGATTTGTTTTCTCTGGAACTGAGGGTGTATCTGAGGTATACAAAATTATGAGAGGTAGATTGTGAGATTCTTTTCTCCATGGCAGGTATGTCTAAGACTAGAGGGCATAAGTTTACGGTGAGGTGGTTGTTAAGGTTTAGAGGGGATCTGAGGAAAACATTTTTCATTCAAGGTAGTAGAAATATGGAACGTGCTGCCTGAGAGGGTGGTGGAAGCAGGTACTGTTGCAACATTTAACAAGCATCTGGATGAGCACTTAAAATAGAGTAAAGGGAAGACCTTTCAGAATGGAGATAAGGAGAAACTTCTTCAGCTAGAGAGCGGTGAATATATGGAACTCACTGCCTCAGAAGGCCAGGTCATATTTTAGACAAAGATAGATATATTCTTGATTGTCAAGGGGATCAAGGGTTACGGGGAGAAAGTGGGAGAAAGGTTTCTTAACCCCAATCAGCCATGATTAAATGGCAGAGCAGACTTAATGGGCTGAATGGCCTAATTTCTGCTCCTATGTCTTATGGCCTTAAAATACCAGGGCATTGTAGTCTATGGACTAAATGCAGGTAAATGGTTTGGTATTTGTTTCAGCAGACATGGTAGGCTGAAGGGCCTGTTTGTATGCTGTATGACTCTAACACTCTGGGTTACAGAATTCCGGACATTCACTACCTTCTGGGAGAAGTTTCAGTTTTAAATGAGTGTCCTTTTATTCTGTAACTATTCTGTTCCCTAGTTCCAGATTCCGTAGTAATGAAAAATCTTGATATCTACCCTATCAGGGCCTGTCAAAATTTTCTTTGTTTCAATAATAACTTTCAAAGTTTAACGAATAATGGCTTAATCTGTTTATCTGTTCCTGATAAATTGATTGCATAATCCCACGAATCAGCCCAGTGAAACTGTTTAACTGCCTCCGATGCCAGTTTATCCTTTCTTAAATGTGGGCACCAATACTGTACACAACACTCCAGGTGTAGCCTCACCAAGACTCTGCACAGTTGTAACAAGACTTACTTATTTTTAAACTCCAAACCCCAGCAATAAATTATAAAATTCCATTTCCTTCTTAATTTCTTGATCTGTTAATTGACAATGATTTTAGCACAATGGCAGCGGGTGGGGTGGTAGGTACGGGTGGTGAGAAGCGTATGGGTGTTACCCTGAGTTCAGGAAGCCAATATATAGAAGAGGTTTGGTTAGAGATGAAAAATGATAAAAGAACTTGCGGATATGATGTTCAGGCATATTAACAGTGGTAGGTAAAATGTAAAGGAAGACCTAACAGCACCTCGTCAAAAGGTGTGGCAATGATCATGAGGGACTTTAAACTAAATATATTGGAAATATTAGATGGGTAAAGGTAGCCCAGATGAGTTTGAATGCAGACTACATTGTACTTCATGTTGTGCAATGAGATCGGATGAATTACTGATCTCATAGTGAATATACACCTAGGCAGCAGTGCGCATAACACAACTGAATTTTGAGGGAGCGTTTGAGGGAGAATGGAATGGGTACAAGACTATTAATTAACTTAAATAAGGGGAATTATAAAGACATCAAAGCCTTTTTCATATGTTTACTTGTTTAAATATGTAAGGTGTAAACTTCTGTAAACATTTATATACTGTCTATAAAAACAGCAAAGAATGGTTAAAAGTTTAAGAGAAAAATTAGAATATGAGAGATAGGCAGCTAGAAATTTAAAAACAAAGAGTAAGAGTTTCTATAGATATTCAGAAAAGAATAATATTAATAAAGTAAGTGTTGGTCATATAGAAAGTGAGTCTGGGAAATGAATGTTGGAAAATAAGGAGATGGCAGATTAATTGAATAAACATTTTACATCAGTTTTTACTACGGCGGATATGAGTAACATCCCAAGAGGGAGGAAGAAATCCAAGATAATTACAAAAACAAGGAAAGTGACCATGAGTAAATGTGCAGCAGTGGGCTGATAAATCCTAGGTCTTGATGGACATCATCCTGGCATCTTAAATTAAGTGGCTACTTGATGCATTTGGTTTTATTTTTTCAAAATCCTCTGAATGCAGGGACGGTTCCATGAGACTGGAAAATAGCAAATGAACACTACCTCCAATCAGAAAGAAAGAGAGAAATAGGAAACTACAAGCCAATTAGCTTAACATCTGTCACAGGAATATGCTAGAAGCTATTATTATAGACAATATTGCAGTAGAAAGTTCAAGATAATCAGGCAGTTTCAACAGAATTTTGTGAAAGGGAAATCATATTTAACCAGTATGTTGGAGAGTTTTGTCCACAGCACATTTCTTCTTCAAAGAGGAACTACTGGAAGTACCATACTGAGATTTCCAGAAGGCATTTGATAAGATGCCACATCAAAGGTTATTCCAAAATGGTAAAAACTCGTGGTGTAGGGAATAACCTATTGGCATGGATAAGAAATTTAGCTTACTTACAGGAAACAGAGTATGTGTAAATTACCAATTTTCTGTTTGGCAAGATGCAACAAGTGGTATGCCTCAAGAAAATGACAGAGACTTTGATCAAGTATTTCATATGTCTTCACATTAGAAGGGAGAAAGAATCCAGGAATAGTAGAACATTGACCGGCATAAAGGAAAGAGGAACATAAGACAATCACATTCATTGGAGAAAAAGTACTAGGGAAACAAGTTTGGACTAAAGGCTGCCAAAATCTTCATTCTAGAGTCTTAAAGGAGTTGGTTGCAACAATTCTGGAAAGGTCCAGGTGGATTGGAAAACCACGAATGTAATTTTTTACTTTATTCAAGAAAGGAAGAAGACAGCTAGATTCTTCCCAGCCACTGAACAATGAGCCTTGGTGAGAAAGTTCGGAAAATAGGGTGAGATAAGATGCAAAGGGATTCTCAATATTGAGACCAAAATGTCCCATTTTCCAACCAAGTTTTGAACAATGAGTCATAAAACTACTACTGAGCAGTGTGAGTCTACTTGCCTTCATTTGCATGTATTAGTATGTCATTATTAATTCATCTCACTTTGTTTATTGCAATTTCCTATTCACCTACTAGATAGCAACAAATCCTATCTAGTTTCTAACATAAAAGTCAAAAGTGGTTACTTGGCAGCTCCAACTTGTCACTTCTTCCTCTGGCCGTCCATCTTGGACACCAATCACCAATATCTCAGGACACACTCCATGGGCGGTGACTACCCATAACCCCATCCAAGAAAGTTGGCATCGACATGTACCAGCCCCACTGCAGCCTCATAACACAGCTCTGACTCACTCACAACACAGTTCTTCATCTCAGTACCTTACTATACAGTCCACCATCACCTTTTATTGAAATGCTGCTGCTGGACACTTTGCACTCAGGGACAGACACCCAACTTCAGAATCGGATCAAGGTATATCTCAGGGCTCCTTGCTTTCTCTCTTAGCATTTACTCAATTTGCACCTGCTTGGGTGTTCACAACATCCTTGCCTCATCTTGATTTTTTTGCACTTTTATCTTCAGCTTAAAGGTTCACAGTACTTCCGCCTTCCCTTTTAGCAGAGGCAAAAACCCAGGCGGCTTGTCATTGTTGGCAGCAGTGATCAGTCAAAGGGGTGTACATGTTGCTGTACATCACCATGCTACATCAACCTCACACCTGCACCATGAGCCAGCAGGTCACGTGGCAAACATATATTGTCCGTGCATTGGACACTTTGACCAGGTTATGTATTAAAAGTACTTTACCCAAGTGTTCTTGCTGGTGAGTCAGACAACTTGATTCAACTCCATTTTATTAACAAAATATTCCTTATTAAAACACCATGTGAGCAATTTCCAAATTTCCACAATATTTATTCTCGATCTAGCATTATCTGACTGAAAAAGGATATTACCTGCAATGATCCGTGTGTTTGAGCTGGGCTGTTGGAATCTCCTTCCTCTCCAATGCAGGGCAGGCTTTCTTCCATGAAACTGGGTCTTGCAGGTCAGGGCAGATCTTCTCTTGGATCTTTTTTGGGTTGCTCCATGGTTTTCTGCCACAAATTTTTCTATGATTATTTGCCGAGTCTTCTTTGAATCTTCACTGAGGGGGGTGACGTCCATGTCTGTGTTCTTATCCCCTCATCATGACTTTTGAGAATGTTCTGTGGCCTTTAGCAAATGGAGTCATAAGCTGGGCTCAAATCATCCAATAGGGTTGTGCCAACACTCTTCACTGGTGTAAAGTGCACATACTCAGTCAATCAAGATGCCAATTCCCTTGAACCTTTGTAACTTCTTTGATCTTGGTTTCCACTCTTCTTTGTAGCAGAAAGCTGCTGACTATTGTTTCATTTAATTTGATCAGTTATCTGTCAAGCCTAATTTCTCCGGCTGTGAGTCAATTTAGAATGTCTAATTTTGGGCCCGTGGTCACTTGACTACACACTGCACATGCTTCTGCCAAATGGCCATGTCTCAAAGTCTAAGGGGTGTGGGTCTCAGACAAGTCAAGGGAGGTTCATTTCATTCAGGGGATCTTGGCACAGTAAGTTGGGTGCAGCCTTCAATTTCAGCCCAGGGGCTTAAGCACAGCCAGTTAGCCACTTGAACTGGTCAGGACCAGGCATCCATAATGCTAGTGTGTACTCTGTAGGTCCATACGTTCGCATCTAGCTCGCTGAACCTTGCTGTTCAAGGCAGCGGTCAACTAGTGCATGGAGAAAACCAAATTCTTGCATGCCAGAGGCAACATTCTGCAAACCAGCATTGATGGAGTCCTCCAAATTTTGAGAATTTTCCCAGTGCTCCCAGCAAATGTGCCTGCTTCTCCAGTTTCTACTTGTGCAGTACAATGGAGATCTGAATTGACCACCACACGAGGTCCTCTTCTGCCCTGGGTACCTTGGGCACTGGAATTCCTCCAATTGCCAGCTACCTGGGACATTTGTTCCTCAGCTAGTTGTCATGGCAGTGGTCTTCACACAAGCTGGTGCTCCCAGTTCTATCTGGCTAAAATACCCCTCAAGGTGTCGGTATTTGAGCTGTTGGAGGGTACAGCCTTACCAGTGCATCCTCTGAGGCTTCTTCCTCAGGGGTGGAGGAGGGAATGTCTTGCAGGATCAGCACCTTAGCTGTGGATACTTTGCAGTGTCCACTTACATCTGCAGGAGACAACAGAGTAAAAGTGCCATGAAAATGAGGCAGACGTTTGGACATATTAAGAGAATATTCACAGTGGTGGTAATGGGAGAGAAGGGCAATGTTTCTTGCTTGTTGTTGAGACATGGAGGTTTCAGCATCGCCACATGAGTGGGCATGGTCCTCACTCACCAGGGTTTTCTCCCCAGAGGGGTGAACAGCTGAATATTGAGCACCCCTACCATTCATCTTGGATTTCTCCACCCAGTGTACATTTCATAAATCAATATGATCCATATTATCCTGGAATGAGACAAAGGGAGAGATTAAGTGAGTAGCTCAGTTGCTGGTGCGGGGTGGAGGGGTTGGGGCAGTGGTGAGGTGTCCCGGGTGAGTAGCCAGCTCAGAGGCATGTAGGATTAGGAGGCTGGGGCTTGAGTGGTTGAGACTGAGTGAGGCAAGACCTATGTAATAGTGAGATTGAGAAGACATTGACTTTGTGATATTATTGATTAATCAATAAAGACCCAAGTAATGTTCTGGGGACTGCGTTTGAATCCCACCACATAAGATGGTGAAGTTTGAATTCAATAAAAATCTGAAATTAAGAATCTAATGATGACCATGAAACCACTGTTGATTGTCGGAAAAGCCCATCTGGTTCACTAATGCCCTTTAGGGAAGTAAATCTGCCATTCTTCTCTGCTGTGGCCTACATGTGATTCCAGACCCACATAAACCCACAGATTCTTACTGCCCTGTAGGCAATTAGTATTGGGCAATAAGTCTTCGAAAATCAATTGCATACGGTAAATATGGGCTGCCCATTTGCACACAACATAAAGGAGAAACTTCTTCAGCTAGAGAGTAGTGAATCTATGGAATTCACCGCCACAGAAGGCTGTGGAGGCCAGGTCATTGAGTACATTTAAGACTGAGATAGATAGGTTCTTGATTATCAATGGGATCAAAGGTTACGGGGAGAAAGCAGGAGAATGGGGTTTAGGAACTTATCAGCCATGATTGAATGGCGGAGCAGACTTGATGGGTCGAATGACCTAATTTCTGCTCCTATGTCTTATGGTCTAACATGGAACATTCACAGCCCACTGGTGTAGAGGATTCCAAAGATTTATAATCCTTTTAAGAAATTTCTCCTCATCTCAATTCGAAATCATTAGCACTTTACTTGAGACTGTGCTACTGTTCTGGATTTCCCAGTCCAAAAGAAATAATCTCTCAGTATCTTCCCTGTTAGAATCCTGTATGTTTCAATGAGCTGTATCACTCCAACTATCTTTGTATCATCAGCAAATTTGAATGTAATACAGGCTCACCCTTCATCTACATTATTAAAATGTATCTAAACATTTGAGGCACCAGAAAAGATCCCTACAGCACCTCAGTAGTTGCATTTTGCTAACTTGAAAATAACCCATTTCTGCTTATTCTGTTTCCTATTGGTTGACCAATTCTACGTCAACGTTAGTATATCACCATCAACATGAGGAGCTCTTTACCCATGCCTTTACATGGCACCTTATCAAATGCCTTTTGGATATTCTAATGCACCAAATTTACTGGTTTTCTTTTATCTACCCTGCAATGATTACATCAGTGCTGTATTCAATTCTGGGTGTAACGCTTTAGCATCAATGTCACTGCCTTTGATAGGATGAAAGAGGAGATTAACCAGAATGGTACCACAAATTACAGGCTTCAGTTCTACGGAGAAAGATAGAAGCTGGAGTTGTTCTCCAGCTGAAGGGCAAAGCAAAAAAAAGTTAAGATAACTTATGGTAGAGGTTTTCAAAAACATGAAGAATTTTCATTAATAAAATTAAAATCATTAATGAAGAAACATTAATAATGGAGAAAAAGTGTTTCCACTGGCAGAAGGACTACTAACCAGGTGACTCAGATTTAAGATAATTACCAAAAGATGTTTTTAAAAATCAAATGTATTATGTTCTGGGATGCTTTACCTGAATGTGGGTGGAAACTGCATTGTTGAAGCATAGTATCATTACAGTAAGAAGTCATTCAGAAATCTAGAGCCATAGAGTCATGCAGCATGGAAACAGACCCTTTGGTCCAACTCATCCATGCCAACCAAATTTCCTAAACTAAACTAGTCCCACTTGCCTGCATTTAGCTCATATCCCTCTACACCTTTCCTACTCATGTACCTGTCTAAATGTCTTTTAAATATTGTAACTGTACCTGCATTTACCACTTCCTCTGGCAGTTAATTTTCCATATTCAAAACATCTCTGTGTGAAAAAGTTGTCCCTCAGGTCCCTTTTCAATCTTTCCCCTCTCATCTTAAAAATATGCTTTCTAGCTTTGAACCCGACCTTGTGTGCGTGCTGATTCACTGGAGGAGGTTTTTGCCTAATGCCACTGCTTGGCATTTTACTACAGCCCTGTAAAGACTTCCATTTCAGATAATGATCCAATTTCCTATTCAATGGCATTATTTAACCATCTCAATAACACTTTACAGTGCTGCTTTCCAGATATTAACCACGTACTGCATAAAAATATCTTTCATTATGTCAAGTTCTTTTGAATGCTACCTTAAATTTTTGCCCTCCAGTTTTGATCCTTCCACTACTGGAAATAGTTTTTCCATATGTACTCTGTATAGACCACTCATGATTTTGAATATCTCTACAAAATCTTCTCCAAACATACTTTTCTCCAAGAAGAACAACCCTGGCTTCTGTACTTTTAATTGTGTACTGAAATCAGAAAAGAACTGTTTTTAAAACAAGGATTGCTACATGGTTTGAATGCAAGTAACTTGACACTAATTGTGAATACTATTTGTACAGCTGTGGGTTTCAGCAATGGTTACATGCAAACTGAAGCTGACGGTTTGTGTACAAATGGAGCTTTGGATGGCAACAAGTAGCAGATTGATTTGTCAACGAGTGATCAGTTAGCATAGACGAGACTTCTAACTGGCAACAACTATGCAATGGGTTCTCATGTGGTTAAACAGTTTGGGACTGTGAACAAGATGGAGAGAGGCCTTTGGACCTCCATCAGTTACCACCAGTTTAAGAGCGATCTCTCTCTGCAAATAATCCACCTGAAGCATGATGATGAAAATAATTTTATCTTGTCTTCAGCAGTTGCTGTAAGCTGTGATGATAAGTCAGAGAGTTTTCATAAGTGAACCAGCTACTCTGTACTTCTTGCTAATCAATGGAAGCATCCAGAGAACAACTGAAAAGCAACTTCTGACCAGCAGAAGAATCATAGGAATCATCTCAGCGATCCTTGTGAACTGCTTACCTAGTGATCCCTTTGTTTACTTCCCTGTACTTTTACTGTCTGTATCTGTATGTGAATAAAGGGGAGTTTATAAGGAGATTAGAGTTTTAACTAGTAGAGTCATATGCTGATGGTTCATAACTATTTACCTGTAGCTAGAATCTAATTACTTGTAATAAATAGTAACTTTTGTTCAGTACAGAAACCTAGAGTGTGCTTTGTCAACTGGGTCTGGAAATCAGGTGAATTGGCGAATCTGCATATTTTTTAAAAATCTTAAACTTTTGTGATAACTCTGGGAATAGCGGGTCTTGATTTCCACTGCCCCAGCGAGGCATGACACGATTGAAGAGTAACATTCATGACAGCTTTGGATAAATAAGGAAAGACTATGAAGAAAGATCAAGGGAGTGTGACTCATTTGATAAATACGGTGAAGAAGCTGGGCAGCCATGAAGAGGTGAATGGCACCTTCCAACTGTGGGCCATTTATATCTGTCTCTGCTGGGTAGATGAAACATTCCTTGTTCCAATCCTACTTGGTACATAGTGAGATCATTGGTGCTGCTCCCCTCTCTCATCTGAAATTGGAAAATTGTATCCATTTTGCTTCCAATTTCCAGCTTTTTTTCCCATTCATGTCACTCATCTCTGACTCCTCCCTTCCCTTCCTTGACATTTCTGTTTCCATTTCTGGGGATTGACTCATCACTGATATCCGTTACAAGCCCACCGACTTCCACAGTTACCCTGACTATAAATCATCACATCCTCCTTCCTGTAAGGAGTCCATTCCATTCTCTCAGTTTGTCTGTCTCTGTCACATCAGTTCTGATGATGCCAGCTTCTGTAGGGGAGTCTCCGACACGTCCACCCTTTTTCTCCACCTTGGATGCTCTGCCAAAATGATTGATAGGTCTTGCTGTCATGTCTGACCCATTTCCCATATTTATGCCCTCATCCTTACCCTTCCCTCCCACAGTAACAACAGGGACTCTCCTGTCCTCACTTTCCACCCATGTGCCTCTGCATGCAAAGGAGCATAAGCTGCCAATTCTGCCACTTCCAGTAAGATTTCACCACCAGACATATATTCCCTTCCCCTCTCTTGTCCACATTCCACAGGGACCATTCCCTCCAGGACAGACTCATCCACTCCTCCAACAACTCACCACACCCCAATAGCACCTTCTGGAGAAGCGGTAATTTACCTACAATTTATCTAAGCTGTCGAGAAAAATGACATCAAACTTCCACTTGTGTGCCACCTCACGCACCACTGTGTTCTTATTCCAACATTTCAGTCTCAGGCCTGCTGCAGTGCAGTGCAGGGGAATTTGTGACAAAGGTACACAGAAAGGCCACACACACGCATCAAGTCCTGAATTTCAACAGCAACCACCCCAACATCCACAAACGGAGTTGTGTGATAACACTATTTAAACAAGCGACAACACACTGCAGCAACCCGGAACTACGCCAAAATGAAGAATACCTCTACCAAGTATTTAAGGCCAACAGATACCCGAACAGCTGGGTCTGATTATGCCTATCACACAAACAACAACAGGAATATACAGTATGCCCTGACACACCCATCACGTTACCATACATCAAGAACATATCCAAACTGACCACAAGACTCCTACGACCATTGGGCATCAGAGTTGCACACAAACCTACATCAACCCTATGCCAACTGCTAACTCGAACCAAAGACCCCTTACCCACTATGGACAGAGCCAACGTAATATACAAGATCCCATGCAAAGACTGTGACATACATTACATTGCACAGACAGGAAGGAAACTGGCCACAAGAATACATGAACACCAGCTAGCAACAAAAAGACGTGACCAATACTCACTCGTCTCCATTCACACGGATAAGGAGAACCACCTGTTTGATTGGGACAACATCAAGATCCTAGGACAGGCCAAACAGGGACAAGCACAGGAATTTCTAGAGGCCTGGTTCTCCACCAAGAAGGCCATCAATAAACACGTGGAATTAGACCGTATATATACACCATTGCGAAGAAAAAACGGAAATGAGGTAACCAATTCCAACGGACCCCAGAGTTTAAATACCAGGCGGGAATCGGAGGCTGCACTGATGATGCTACCCAGCAGGGTAATGAAACATGTGTGAATTATTGAACCAGCTCGGTGAACGAACCAACCACAACTGAGTTTAACAATTTCATAGAGTGGACACCTTCCTCCATGTTTGTTACCCATCCCCACACCCCTAGGTCCTGTTATGTGTGGGTTTTTCCAAGCACAGCCATCATATTTTCAACTATTCACAGTTCCCATTAGCATTTATTTTTCCACTGGCTTGTCATCAACTATCCCTTTGTCTGTTTCTTTTTCCCTCCCATCTCTGGGCACCTTCTCGATCTATTCAAATCACTCCATTCTATCTCAACCTCACATAGATACCCCAAAGCATAAATACCACCATTTTCCAGCTGCTTTTGGTTCTGACAAAAGCCACTAGACCCGAAATACTGAGATAACAAGGTGTAGAGTTGGATGAACACAGCAGGCCGAGGAGCAAGAAGGCTGACATTTCGGGCCTAGACCCTTCTTCAGAAATTGGCTTCGCAGTGGGGTTAAAATTGTTTCAGAGATAGTAGGAACTGCAGATGCTGGAGAATCTGAGATAACAAGGTGTAGAGCTAGATGAACACAGCAGGCCAAGCAGCATCAGAGGAGCAGGAAGGCTGATGTTTTGGGCCTAGACGCTTCTTCAGAAATTCATGATGCTGCTTGGCCTGCTGTGTTCATCCAGCTCTACACTTTATTATCTCAGATTCTCCAGCATCTGCAGTTCCTACTATCCCAGACCCAAAATACTCACTGTTTTTCTCTTCGCAGATGCTGCCAGACCTGCTGAATTTCTCCAGCACTTTTTGGTTCAGATTTCCAACATCCTCAGTTCTTTGTTTCATTAGGTTAATACCTGAAGGCAATGGCAAATGGCCCTACCCAGAATGCTCCGCGAGATAGAATAAACTTTTTGCATCAGAGGGCAGTTCTGCGCAAGCGTAAGACTTGCCCACCTCCGAAAACCGCCAAACCGAGTGACGCATGCGCGTTGCGACACCAAGTGGCTGAATGCGAGCGAGTAAATAATCCAGGTGGTCGGCTTTGTGGCCCCGAATCGGAGTCACTGGGTCACCCGGGGAAGGGGAGAACCATTAAAGAGATGGTCCTGTTCCTTCCCGATCCGAGCCGCCGTCTCCCGGTTTCTTCTCCCATTTTCACCGAGTCCGATTTACAACAAAGGGACGGCCCTGAAACCCATGTGCATAGAGCGCGTTGGATAGAGCGATTTCCGAACCATGCGGAATTGTGGGAACGGCAACCGCTATTAGCCCAGCGTTTCGTGTAGTATTACGAACATACTAGAATGGAGATTCTGAAGAAGGGTCTGGACCTGAAACGTCAGCTTTCCTGCTCCTCTGATGCTGGTTGGCCTGCTGTGTTCATCCAGTTCTACACCTTGTTGTCTCAGATTCTCTAGCATCGGCAGTTCCTACTATCTCGGCCAGAAACTGTTGGGTTTAACCCTTAAGTACCTGTGAGTATAATCGCGGCCATAACATTTCAGCTATAACATTGTAAAAGATGGTACATTACGGGGATTATAGGATGCCAAACCTTATTCTCAAAAAGTATTGGTTTAGGTACAAGTATTATTGAAGAGGCTTTTAAACCAATTGTCTATGTACAGGTTTTATAAAATTAGTTTTATCGATTGTGGGTTTTTATGACAACACTCTTTCTTTCAGTCATATTTTTCTCTTACCTTCATGACAGATTCCCATTTCATTTAGCTTTATTTGCACAATTTGCCTTTATAGTTTTGTTCATTTTCACTCCTTTTTGCTGTTTTACATTAATTTTACAGAATACCAGAAGCAAAGCAACAGAGGACAAGAAAACTAGGCCTAACACCACATCAAAACCTGAAAGAGCCCTTGAAATTGTCAGAACATGAATATCATCAGCCTTTAAATGTGGCTAAATATTTGTGCATTCTATCTGTGGAAAAAAACTAAAGTGAGATTGTTCAAATGGAGTACTGTGGAAAGAGCTTTTTATCTAAAAGTACATCACATGACTCGTACCCATTTTCTGTCAGTGCACAAGGCCTCAACTGATTGTCCAACCTGGAGAAACACAAGAACGCTCACACTATGGAGAAACCGTGGAAATGTGAGGACTGTGGGAAGCAATTTAATTACCCCTCAAAGTTAGAAACTCATCGGCGCAGTCACACTGGGGAGAGGCCATTCACGTGTTCTGTATGTGGGAAAGGATTCACTCTGTTGTCAAACCTCCAGACACATCAAAGGGTTCACACCGGGGAGAAACCATTCATCTGCACTGACTGTGGACAGGGTTTCACTACATTATCCAACTTGCTTAAACACCAGCGTATTCACACAGATCAAAGACCTTTTAAATGTTCTGACTGTGAAAAGAGCTTTAAAAGCAGAAATGAACTGTTGACACACCAACGCACTCATACTGGCGAGAAACCATTCCCCTGCTCTCTGTGTGGAAAAGGTTTTACTCAGTTATCACACCTTCTGAGACACCAGCGAGTTCATACTGGGGAGAGGCCATTCAGCTGCTCAGCCTGTGGGAAAGGATTCGCCAATTCATCTGAACTTCTTAGGCATCAGCCAGTTCACACTCGGGAGAGACCGTTCACCTGCTCCGTTTGTGGGAAAGGATTCACTCGATCATTCACCCTGCTGAAACACCAGCGAGTTCACAACTGACATAAGGGATTGGATTCTGGAGTTCTTGCTGTCATTCGTCATTGCCTGGAATGTATTTTACAAAGCTGAATGTAGTGCAGGAACAAAGAGATCTAGAGAGGCAAATTGCACCCCTTCCCCAGGGTGCTTATGTGTTTTTTACATATGGAGGACAGAACTGTGTAAAGCACTCGAATTATAGGATGGCCACGGTTCTAACATAATTTCATTACCTTCAAATACCTATACATATGTAATAAGACAGAATTAATTATCTTGTAATAAATCTTGTAATCTGGTAAAAGTGATCATAACATAATCAAATTTCACATTCATTTTGAAGTTGAGAAATCTGAGTCTAACACTTGGCATTTCCAAGAGTGTGTAGACAGAGTTACTAATAGTGCAGCGGGAAAATAGGTTAAAAGATAAAATGGTATGAAGCAGCGGGAGGTGTTAAGGAAATATTTCAACACCAGGCAAAGATATATTGCATTAAGAAGGAAATACTCTTTGAGAGACAGGCACCACTAAACTAAAGAATTTAATGTAGAATAAAAATAGAAAATGCTGGGGAAACCCAGCAGGTCTGTGGAGAATGAAACAAGAGTAAATGTTCAAGTACATATGAATGTTCTTCAGAACTAAACGGAGGAGCAGAAAGTGATGGGTTTTAAATGGTAGAAAAGGATGGAGATGAGCAAGTGGAACAGTGGTTAGAGGTTGAAGGGATATTGTTGATTACAAATGGAAAAATGAGCGTGTATGATTGTAAAGAAAAGAGAAGTTCTGAGTGGGTGCAAATAGTAGAATATAGGTCAGCTATGCCGAAAGCAAAACCAAGAAAAGCAGGTACTGGGTTGGAATGGGTGGTTCGCAGGCAGAGGAAACAAAATGGAGGACAGAGCTCATGGTCTGAAATTGTTGAACTTGTATTTGAATCCCGAAGGCTGTAATTAGCCTAAATGCAAAATGAGGTGCTGTTCCTCCAACTTGGACTGGGCTTTGCAAGGATACGGGACTCAAACAGAAATGTAATCGTGAGAATAAGATGGTGTTTTAAAATAGCAAGTGACTTGATGGTCAGTGTTATGCTTGTTGACTGAGCAGAGGTGTCCTGCATAGTGATCACCTTGTCTGCTCTTTGTCTTGTCAATGTGGAGGAGACCACATTGTGAGCAGTGAATACAGTACACTGGATTTAAAGAAGTCCAAGGAAATCACTGCCTTACCCGAAAGGAGTATTTGGGACCTTGGACAGTGACGAGAGAAGAGGTAGAAGGGCAAGTGTTACACCAGCAATTGTATGAGAAGGTGCCATTGGAGGGAGATGAGGTTTTCATAGGATGATAGACAAGGATGTCACAGTGGGAATGCTACTTATGGAATATTAACATGGGAGGGTTGTAGCGTTGTGCTGGAGATGGTTAAAATGGTGGAGGGTGATCCCTTGAATATGGAGGCTGGTGGGGTGGGAAGTGATGACAGGGGAACCATATTATTGTTCTGGGAGGAAGGGGAAGGGATGAGGTCAAAGAACAAGTGATGAGTTAAGCATGGTTGAGACCACTGTCCAGCACAGTGGAAGTAGGTCCTCAGTTGAGGAAGAAGGGGGACATACCTGAAGGTAACTTCATCAGAACAGAAAGAGAAACTTTGGTGTGGCCATGGGTATTCACATGAGTTTAAATAGTGCAGGTGAGATCAGGTTCCCCAAAAGTGCACTTTATGCTCCATTTCCTGGACTAATGAAAAGGAAAACTTTCAGAATTGGGGTGGGACTTTTCCATTTTTAGAGGTCCTTGGAGTCTCACCAACTCCATAAACATCTAGCCCTTTATGTCTTCTTGACTACTTACTTCACTACGTATCACACATCATTGAAGCCCCAGTGCTGATCCCTATGGCACTATTATTAGTTACAGCTTGTCAACCTAAACCAAAAATGACCCATTTGTCCCTATTCTCTGCTTTCTGTTATTTAATCAATCTTCCACCCATGTTAATATGTTACTGCCTAAGCCACGAACTTTTAATTTGTGAAGTAATCTTTGAAATGGCACTTTATTGAATGCCTTTTGGAAATCATGGATCTATAAGTTCCCATTTATTCATCTTCTTTGTTATTTTCTAACTAACAAATTAGTAAACGTGACTCCCTTTCAGAATTGAACTGGCCAAGTGTAACAACAAATTATAGTTATCTCACAATGACCTTCACTATTTTGACATGGATTATAATCATGGAAACTTTCTCGGTGATGACAATGTCGTCGACAACAGAGACTAGCTGCAATGCTTCGTTAATAATGCTGATGCTTCATGTTGGTAACATTATAACAAGAATGCATATTTTTATTACTGTATCTGAATAGTTGTGAGTCAAAGGCTAAGAGTAGATCAAGTAGGAAATGAAAACAGAAATAGCATCACTCACAGACTTGAAATGCATTTTGAGGTATTTTGAAATCCAAACTGGAATTTCGTACTAATTCTGATTCAAGAGAAATTCAAGCGTGAATGCTCACGGGTATAATCCTGTTGAATTGATGCCTGCACCATGACAGGTAATGACAGCCACCCTGGTTACCAGCAAAGTAAATTGTCCACTTGGCAGGAGGAAAACATCTTTCTGTTCTTTGTCTTCAGGATGAAATCTTAAACTAAGTCTCTGTCTGCTCTCTCAGGTGACCATTAAATTCTGTGACATGATTTGAAGAACATCTGGTGTTCTGGCCAATGTATCCCAACAAGGTAATTACCATTAAAACAAAAAGTGAAACTTTGAAGAAAGAAGCAAAGTTTAATGCTTTGAATCCAATATGACTAATCTATGGGACCCCAAAGGTCTGTGTTGCTGTTTATGGTTTTTAACCCTGTGCAAATTTTCAAGTTCTTTTCTTACTTCATAGCATTGACCAATAGCCTGCTTAGAAAATGTGTGGCACACTGACCATGTTGTGCTAGGTGCTACATAAATCAAAGCTTTTTCCCTGCGTGATCCATTTAAATGATCACTGACGAAATATTAGATCCCAGTTGGAGTGTTGTTGACCAATGACATTTTAATAAATTAATTAAGATCCTGGGGGATTGGGGTACGTGTGAGATTGTCAGGTCGCCCATGCTTAAAGATATAGGTTCATTGTGAAGTTAGTGTGAAGGAAGAAAGATTTTTCATTATAACACAACTGTAATGAGATCAATGCCTAAATGGCTGCTGGAAGCGTGTGGAAACCATGGAGAACTGTGATGGTTTTTTTGAAGACAAAGTGGACATTGAAAATGCTAAAGAAACAGTGGCAGCCTTGAAATTTTATGTAACTGTTTTCATGTTATGAACATGCCCAGTGCTTGATGATACATTTATTTTAAAAAAAAAGGTTGATCTTAATGTCTCTCTGTCTTTTAAGAATGAAGGATGAGTGGAAACCGACTTCTGAAGTCAATAGAACAAGTTTGTCTGTACTTGATAGAATTTGATGGCACGAGCAGTATGCTACCTGGGCATATACTTGACTGACAACATGAACACTGCTCTTTCAAATTATATTGATGTAATTTTGTTTCTACTTTACCACAGGTTGGGATTTCTCCTTTGGCGATCACTATAGTTACAGGATCAATGCAAGTTGCTTGAAATGAGATTTGAAATGACAATAAATCGATTAATAAGATTGATCACAGACATAAGTACCTAAATGACTGATGATTTGATGTTTGTAATGTGTATAGGTATTCGTTTCAAAGTGTTTGTCAATGTTGTAAAAATTGCATATTCATTTGGTTTGGGTAATTATGTGACAATTGAACATAACTCAGTTGCAATCAATGTGGTATTTACAGGTTTGACTACGACCATTGTACAAAATAATGACCATCCTTTGCACATGTTACACCATTGATGTAGCATAAGACTAAGCTTTGACTGCATCATAATTTGGAACCCTCCTCCTATATCTTTCCAGCAGTCATTGTCAGAGGCAACCTACATTATCTCTCAGTATGGCTGAAAGTTTTCTGTTAATCTTAAGGCTGGATGGCTCATTTTGTCAATGTTTCACACAGTATTTTCCTTCAAATGAGATGCGTCAATTGCACTCAGTCCATGTTAGAGAATCCAAGAGCAAGTGTTCTCCTTGGGTATATAAGTCAGGATGGACATTTTTCATTCATGTGTCTGATTTTGCAAGTATCCACTTTTCAGGTAAGCATTTATTGCTCTGTGTAAGGAACAACATATTTTTCCTTTTGGACTACAAACTCAAATGGAAATTGGACACTGCTATGTAGCTAAAAGATACCAGGTGAGTTCTTTTTTAATTCTGAAACTTTAAGATCAAGTAGGATTGTGTGGTGTACATTTTAGGTGTACAATTAATTTTTTGGAGTAATGAGGTGCATACTTTGTGACAATGGCACCAGCAATCATTGAGTTAAGGAAAAGCTGCCAAACAACAGCCTTTGGTCTAGCTGCAGTTTGTTACAGTGAATGCAGTGGAAGACACATCCAGGAGCCTACAAACAAGGAACATTACTTACCATTTCTCTCTGTAACCGAAAAGACAAAAATTCTACAGACTCTTTAGAGAAAAGAATTCTAATACAAGAAAAGACTTCGGTCCACCTGAACGGCTATTAAAATGAAGATTGACCATTGGCTTTGCAGACAATATTGTGTGACCATCACTGGAAATTATCAAAAGAACTGTGAGAAACAACTCCCTTCTGCTTTGGAGTTTGACTTAGAGCATTTGTCTTTATTTTTCCACCTATAATGTTTCTAGCAAACCATCTGTTTTTTCTGTCTTATTTGTTAATTAATCTGAGTTTTAACGTTTTAAAGCTTGAGCCGCATACTGGCAAATTAGTTATTGTCCTGTGCATCACGAAATCTACTGTGAATTACTTCTGTCCTGAATTGCAGTCCATAATGCAAATCAATTATCTTGGTTGTTTTATTGGATTTGTGATGGATTATGGAAAGTGGGGCTTGATTATAAGTGAGTTATGACGTGATTACTATTGAGAACCTGAATAGGATGACGATATAGCAACTTGAAAATGTGTAAAGCACTGAAATTTTATTTCTAAAACTGTAATATGAGCTTCAATCTTCGTCTATCCTGGGAATGGGGTGGGTTCAGGTCAGATGGAATTTAATCCCACCCAGTTGATTTCAGTCATAAAATAAATTGGGGTGCAAAATGGGCGTCCAGCAGATAAGGTTAAAGTCAGATCTATAATTAGTCTAATGGCTAGACTAAGTAGTGGGTGATAGATAATACAAAATGTGATTACTTTGAAGGATTTGTTAAATACGGGTTTACACTTTACACTCTAATAGTGACATGCTGTCAAATTTCAAGTAATGCTTTGAAAGGAAAGTTGATCTGAAACCATCCTTGGATAATCTTTAAAGAAATCAATTGCCTATAATGCCATAAACAGTATCTTTTTTTCCCAATAAAGTGAGACTTTGAGGCATAATTTACGTGAAATGAGAATCCAGTAAATAGTATTAGTCAGGGCAATGCCCTCTTAATGTACCGCTGTTCAAACAGACGTACTGGATTATATAGTTGCAAATAATGACTAAAGCATCGAACTGCGAGATTTTGGTATTGGTACTAACGTCAGCAATACCTGACCAATGAAGGAATTTTAAAGCGTTTCCATGAGAATGTGCTGATTAAATTCAATATGTCTTGTAGTAAGTCATTTTTCTAAACAGTAACACTTTGCTGTAAAATATTTCTCAATCTAATGGTATCCTGGTGTAGTTTCATTAATATATCTGAAAATTGGTTTATCAGAAAAAAAATCAATCATCTATGAATGAGGAAATAACACCTTACTGAAAATGTCTTTAAACAGCAAAACCCCAAAACTGGATGGATAGCAAAGTCAGTCCCTTTGTTCTCCTGGGTATCTGGAGAATGAAAGGATGGAATATAGCCCCTTTTAGTTGGTACTGGGGGAGACTGACGCAACCCCTACTCCCGGCTGTATTTATTATTTACCAACATCAGTGAGTTTGAGAAATCAGCAAGGACAAGTTCACGTGAAAGAATTGTAGGTTTCTGGAAAAATAATCCCCTGTTTAACCACCGTGCTGATGTTCCCATTTGGCAGGTACACTACACATAAACGTGTGTTAGACTGAACTTACAGATTTGATTTTAGTGGTCAGTTGTTATTTTGCCAAGTATGAATATTCATAGCTTTGTTTATTTGATTTTGAAATTGTAGAAATTGTTGATTCCTGTTGAAATTTTATGTTAGTGTTTTTGTATTGAGCATGCTTTCTCCTTATTGAAGTAATTTTTAAAGCAACATAGTTGATCCTGATAGCTATATTTTAAAGTTACTGCCAACAGAAAGATTTTCTTGATGAAGATAGAATGCATGAAAATTATTAGTATCAAAGTTACAAATGTAAAATGATATAAAGTACATACATATTTAACTTAGCGACATCCTTGTTGGTTAACAGGCGACCTGTGATCAAGCACCCAATACATGCAAAGTACGTCAACTGGCAGATGTGGTCAAGATTGATCCCATGGGTTTCTCAGCAACCCACCCAGATGTTAGTGATGAATTTTGTTAAAACAAGTTTGGAAGAAGAATAATTAGATGTGAAATGTTAACTCCTCTTCTGTCTCCACAGATGCTGCCAGACCTTCATTTTCTGTTTTTATTTCTCATCAAAACTTTTGATTCCTTCACTAGGTAATCAGTTCTTCACTTTCAAAGACACTTCCTCTAAATTTTCTCAAACATCACTCCAAAGTGGACCACTTCAATGACTTTTCTTCCTGATAGTTCAATCACTTCCCCGAGTCCATTTTCCAATGGAATTCCTGATGCTGCATGCCCAGTGTCCCTTATGTACTAGAATGGCGAAGATTTTGGCTACTTTGTATGAGGCTTGTGCTTCAAACTGTTTCCTCAGAGAATGAAGTGTTATAGTGTCCTATTGCTCATCAGATTCAACTGCTGGCTTTCAGACTAGTTTTGACAAATGCAACACATTTCAGTAACACTCTGCAACCTTGGAGAAGGTGCAACAGGTTTATGAAACCCCTGTTTGTTGCCAAGAAGGTGAGATAGGTAAAAGTGATCTGAAGGGCCAAAGATCATCTCAATGTTGGGAGAAGACAGTTGCTCAATGCTATCTGACATCGAGGTCAGGGTGTCAGGGCTCTTCCCTTTTCCATCTTCCTTCCCTTTCTGGTCCCCAGCGTCTGTACACTCCATTTCATTTTCCCTCATGTGCATATTTAGCTTTTAAATGTATCAGTTCTTTTCAGCTTAACTATTCATTTGAATTGTTGACAAATAGAACATACTTGATTAACAAAAGAGATGTAGTCTCCTCAGGGTCTCCTGTTACAGAAATCCCACAGTAAATTCACAATTGTGATCAATGATTATGATGATTTTGACTGAATCACAAATAGATTATGGCACAGAAGAAGGCCATTCAGTTCAATGTTTATCCACTGATATTCTTTTGAAACTATTATGAGATTCGTATGCAGGAAATCCAAGATGAAATCGTTAGCAATTCAATCCATTTTGTAATGTGAGGGTGACCTTAGGAATATTGGACAAATGGTTTCTAAACCTGACATGGCAATAGCATAAGTTTATATATCTGAATAAATACTTTTGATCTTTCTCCAGGTCGTTCATCTGTCCCAATTTATGCGGTCCTTTGGGAACAGGCCATGCTGCCTTGTACCTGTAAAGGGAATGTTCCAGTCTTGGATGTACCAGTATTTTGGGGGCTATCCAACTATGAAAATTTTTACAACTTCGTCCATTGAAACCATTACTTAGTACAAGAATCAAGATCAGAGACAGAACAACTGATGTTGTGACCTTTGACCTCGGAATCAGACCAGAATGAGTATGTGTATCAGATTCTCAAGAAGATAGGCGTGAATTTTCATTGACGTTCATCTCTCTGTAACAAGTTGTCTGTTTCAGGTGTTCTGCATTTAATATTTAACTTTTATGGAAAGGGTAATACACTAGTTATTTTACTGGATCAATAAGGCCTAGACTAATAATCCAGAGAAAATGAGTTCAAATCCCAGCATGGTACCTTTAGAATTTAATCCCGTTTATTTAAATAAAAATCTGGAGACATAGAGCTGATCCAAATAAAAGTGACCAAGCCCTCTTAGGTGGTCTCCCACATTTAAAACTCTGCTATCCATGTCTTAGCTCACAGCTAAAACTCTGCTATCCATGTCTTAGCTCACAGCCAAACCTCTCGATGTGAAACTGAAGCAGTTAACTCACTGTCCATTAGTCTCTGGTTATCGGGATGGTGGATGTGAGGCCCCTGAACCTCTCTGGCAGGCTTTACAAGGCTGCTTCTTGGTGTGTATCCCAGTAATTCCAACATCCTGTGGGAATTTTCTACATTGCTCCCTGTATCTGTGAACCTACATTCATCCTGATAATCAATTCTCTTTACAGTCTTGCACCTTTCCATGTCTATCATTTCCTCAAGCCTGAAAATCTGAACAAACTCTGTGCTTCTTCAATGTTTGCCTCTTGAGAAACTGAAATTTTGATCTGGAAGTTATGCCTTCAGGTGGATGGACACTGACGACTTCTCTCCATAAAACTCTTGCTGCTACACCAGCACTCTGCTCATTTAACTTGTTTGACCAAGCTTTTGCTCACATGCCCTAATCACTCTTAAAGTGGATCCTTGCAAAGTTTTTGTTTTGATAATCACTTCAGTAATGTAACTTGGATGACAAAAGTGCTGTGTAAAGTTAAGTTGTGGCTTAATCTCCACCTGCACTTAACGTTTTCAAATGACTGCCTGTGACCAAGCCAGGAGTGATTTTAATAAATGGAAAGACCATCTTGGTACCTTGGTGAGTACAGGTCCTGTGAAGTGTCCAACTCTCAACCATTGCCCCCGCCTCCCAACATACACTCTATTATTGTGTAGCTCCAAAAACCCATTTGCTAGATGCCCTTGATTCTCAGAATGTTCAGTGTAATTTAAACAGTTTGTGCTCCTGAACAGCTCCTTTTAAATTGTGTTGAATTCTTTTAATGGAACCCAAATCTCCTGTTGGCTTTCCTTCCAGGAAATATAATAAATTGAAATGCACTATTAAATGACAATGATTTTCCAAAAATGCTTAAACTGAAAATACATGAGCCTTTGTGATAACAGCAGCTGAGCATCAGGAGAGAGTGGCTAGAGAACAAAACCTTCTGAGGGATGGGGATATCCAGCACTGACTGAGTTTCCACTACACTGAGCCTGGAATAGGGAGGGGGAGATCAGCCCAGTGTGTGCAGTCATCAGCTGATTCCTGCTAGGGTTTCTGAGCAAATCGCTGTTCACATTGCACAGATCTTTCAGACATGCAGATCTTGAAGAGAGATAAGCTACCAGAGAAAGAGTTGTCACTTTACTAGGAAAAACGTACTGCTATTTCATTTTCTGCATTATATCTCAGCATTACTGCTACAGACTATATCCAAATCCAGTATCAGAAACTTAAAGAACAACCGTTATCTGTGTTATCCATTGGTAACTAATTTCTACTCAATGTCCATTTGATAAGGGATTGGGAACATTTCTAATGAATTTGTTCATTTTAACTTGTTCTCCATATAGAACATGCTGGATGGGACAACTTATTGTCCATCTTTAAGCACAGTAGTCTCTTTAGTGATAGAACTCCCACTGTGGTGAACATGGAAACAGGCAAGAGTAGCAACTATTTGTTTTGTGTTAATTCATGGGATGTGAGCTTCGTTGTTCATGAGAGTATTTAACTATCTATTCCTTAGTGGTGTTGAGTTACCTCCTCAAACCACTGCAGTCTGTGTGGTATAGGCACACCCCACAGTGCCATTACGGAGAGAGTTCCAGGATTTTGGCACAGTGACAGAGAAGGAATAGCAATATACTTCCAAGTTAGGATGGTGAGTGACTTGAAAAGGAACTTGCAGGAGGTAGGGTTCCTAAGAATATGCTGTCCTTGTCCTTCTATGTGGTGAATTCATGACTTTGGAAGGGCTATTGTAAAAGCTTTGATGAGTTGCTGCAGTGTATCTTGTAAATGGTACATACAGTTATTACTGAGCATTTGTGGTGGAGGGAGTGAATGTTGAAGGTGCTGATCAAGCAAGCTACTTTAACCTGGCTGATATTGAGCTCCTTCAGTGTTGTTGAGTCCATCTCCAATCAGGCAAGTGGAGAGTAATCCATCACGCTCCTGACTTATGTCTTGTGGACGGTGAAAAGGTTTTGAGGATTCAGTGTTGAATTATCTGTCACAGCATACTTTGACCTGCATCTAGTCCAGTTTAGTTTCTGGTAAATGGTAACCTCCAGGATGTTGATAGTGGGAAGATTCAGTGATGGTAATGCCATTGAATGTTATTATTGCCAGTGAATGTTTTCGAAACAGAAGTTATACTCTGGTTGTTTTACAAATTGAAATTGCATTGACCTTCACAGCACTCCATCCATTACATCCTGCCATCTTGAAAAATAATCCCTTTATTCCTACTCTGTTCCTTAATCCTCAATCCATGTTAATATATTAAGACAGTGTTCAATGACATATGCATGGCATGTGTCCGCAGAGGACACTGGAAGTGCAAAACAGTGAGGTAGATTCCAGAGACCAGATAGCTACAACATCCCAACCAACCACAAGTGCGTACCAAACAGTGTAAAGGTGATGAAATGTCTTGCCAAGCTACATGGTAAGATGATGTGTCTAAGACTAGAGGGCATAAGTTTAGGGAGAGGAGCAAACGGTGCCTGAGAGGATTGTGAAGCACCTGGATAAAATGCCAAGGCATACTAGTCTATGGTCCAAGTGCAGATAAATGGGATTAATGTAGTTTGGTTTTTATTGGTTGGTATAGATATGGTGGGCTGAAGTGCCTGTTTCTATGCTAATTAATTGTATGATGGGAGAAACAGAACATTGTTACATGATGTCAGCAGACATTCAGCATGGATGAAGACAATCAGAGTGCAACACAACAGAAGCATTTATCATTGTCTGGATTATATGTCTGTGGATGCAGGGACAGTGTAGATTATGTGCAAAACTGGATATTGGTGCAGGTGCAATGATGCTTCACATTCAGTGAAATGAATATATCCACAGAAGTGGCATGTTAAGGTTCAACCAACCACTGCTGAAATTACCACATACAGCATTCCAAGATCTGTTTCTGGAATCTATTACACTTTAAGGCTGCTGCAATAACTTACACTGATCAGCACAGATATTTCATGTTGTGGTCCCTGTAACGGTGACTTGTACCTGGCTATGTAATGTGGCTTGCACCTGAACGTACTAAGTGGCCCATGCCTGCTTACAAGATGGAAGACAGGAGCTAAGCAAAACTAAGCAGCCTGCTCACACAGTGAAGTACAAAGGTACCTTTGAACAGAACTGCTAGAAGGTCAGTAAAGGAACGCTGTACATTTCCATCTGAGACAGTTCTGAAAAAAGGATGCCTTTGGATAGATAAATGACCAATTCTAGCTTTATTAATGAAAGAGTGATTGTCCCAGTAAATGAATACCGTCAAGTGCTAGATTAGGTCCTCAAGCAGCTGCAAGCTAAAGTTAACAGCTAAAGTTATTTTGTAGTAAATAGTTGTCTCTTTGAAGCTACGAACAATATTCAATAGTTTCTAGCTAAAAACGCTCTAATCATAGAAGTTGGTTTCAATACAAAACCAGGATATAATACAAGCCTTAAAAACATTTAAGCTTAGACATAAAGATTAACAAGCCTTAGAAGACACCATCTCTTATGCCCTGAACAAGATAGATTGATCACAACATATAAATTAAAAATGCTGACAGTAGAAGTAGATGTGCAATGTTACACTTATAATTAACTTTATAACAGAAGTTAAACTTATAGCAATTAGTTAAAACTAACTGACATTTTATTTTATATTATGTAATTGGGACAGTGAGAAAATAAAAGGAATAACTAAGTGTGATAAAAGACAGCACCAAAATACAATGGGTAATAGAATTTGAGACATCCTTACAGATAAACAAGCCTGAGAAAGACCCAAAGGAGTATAGCCATTAAACTTTTGGAATGCAAATGAATAGGATGCATAGGAAGATCCCAAAGGCCTAGAGATTACAATGTCTAGCTAATACCATAAGATCATGGGAACCTGGGGCTGTCCATGGAAGTGTCCATCACTGATTAGGTGTCCCACAGGATTGGGTGTTTGAATTAAGGGGAAGGACGATGACTACATTGTATTTGATTACTGTAACACAAAATGTATAAAAAATGCTGTATTTCTTTGAAAAAGCAGAGGGTGTGTCATTGATCTATCTTCTGAAGCCAGATTCGGGAAAGATCCTTTGACCGTCTCCCTGCATAAACCAGTTTCTGCTTGAATAAACATCTTCCACTTGCTTGAATCCTGCCTGCCTCCTGAGTCTTTTTCCGGATTGGGAAAAATGCTCCTACGTTCATGGTATCATATAGAGAAGGATGAAGACCGCAGAGATCCCAATTGTAAACTCCATGCTTACACTGGGAGAAGATTATCTCTGTTTATATGGTTACAATTAAATGTGAGATTTACTGTGACCCTGCAGTACACTACTTGTTCACTGGAGACACCTTCTCCATTTCTTTGGCCGATTGAGCCAGAAAACCCCACCCTCTGTCCCATTATGACTGCGCACATCATTCACTGATCCGTAAGAAACAGCTAATCCCAAACTGGAACAATGTGACTGGGATATCCAAAAGCAATGAAATTATGTGATCCCTGTGTCCTGGAGATTACTCACAATTGTGGGTGGACCTTACAGGATCACAGAGAATATTACAATTTTTTTAAAAAACAAGAGGTTGCATTTAGCTAGTGCCTTTCACACTTCAGGATGTCCCAAAGTGCTTCACAGCCAATGAAGTAGTTTATTTGAAGTTCATTCACTGTTGTAACATAAGAAACACTGCTCCCACCAACATAAATACTACAATGAACTAGATCATCAGTGAGAACGTTGGTGGAAAGATAACGTTGGTTCCACATCACCTGGGAGAACCTCAGCCTACTCTCCTTCAAAATACTGGTTGTGGGATCTCTAACATATGCTTGAAAGGGCAGCAGGATCTTAGTTTAATGTCTCAACCAAAAGACAACACTTCTGGCTGTGCAGCATTCCATTAGTGCTGACCCACCAACTGTGCAGTATTCCTTCGGTACTGATTCTCCAACTGTGCAGCACTCTCTTAGTACTGACCCTTGAACATGCAGCATTCACTCAGTACTGACACTCCGACTGTGCAGCACCTTCATTACTGTCCTCCAACAATGCAGTATTGGCCCTTAAACTGTACAGAATACCCTCAATACTGACCCTTTGACAGTGCACACCCACTCAGCGCTCTCCCTCCATTACGGCAGCACCCTTCAGTAAAGACCCTCAGACAGTGCAGCATTCTATTAGTACGATCCCTCAACATTACTCCTGACAGAATGGCATTCCCACAGTTTTGATCATTTGAGTCCCTTTAATACATGAACTAGTCTCTGGGTTAATTTGCCTCCCTATTTTGCTTCCTGTTACCTGGGGGGGTTATGAATGGTTTTTACTCAAGCAAACATTCTGTATCCAGGGAGGAGAGAAGGCAGGAATTGATGATGGCAGATTCTTCCCAAGCGAAGATTATGGAAACATTCGTGCTGGTGTTGGCAGATGTGATTTGTCAGTGAGTTAATTCTTGATCAGCAGGACTTGTGAAGTTGTTACACAGAAGGGTGTTTAGACTGAACAGTCTCCTTCCAATGTCTTGTCTTCAGCAGCCTTGGATTTGTTACAAATGTGTAATTGCTCTCTCCTTGATGTTGTGCACCAATCGTCTCTGTTTGTAGTTTCCCACATCCATCATTGCCAGCCAGAGAGAGACTGTCTTTTCACCTGGTCTTTGAAGCCTTTGTGACGTGTAGCTTCATCTTGCATAGTTTACCATACTGAAATCCTCATGTGTGATAAATGTCATGTTCAGCGCAACAGGTATTGTAAGGAATTGCAAATTAGTCAGTGGGACTCAAGCAGAACAAATTAATATGTAACTAGAAACAAAGCAGATTGCTCAACAAGAAGTTATTAAAGCATCTGACAAACCTAATGACGTTTTAAAATTTCATTTTAATTTAAATTAAAATTAATTTAAAATTAGTTTCGATAACTACTTTAATCTCTAGGAATGAAGTTCTGGATAGAACAAGATTCAATTGAAGAATCTAGAATCTTTGTGAATAAATACAAAATATTATTAATGATCCCCACAGATTAGTTGAGAGATGTGAATATGGAGATTTGAAGAAAAGTTAAGAGATCAGAGACCACATAGTTGTACGTCTTTCTGATGAGTCTTTGTCAAACTTATTACAGTCAAAAGAAGACGTCACTCTGGAGAAAGTCATTCAGTTGGTATGATAAACAGAAGTGCAGGTGTAGAACAGATCAATTCTCAAAGAAGTGGAAAAAATTTTGTACAGATCATCTATGGAATCTATTTATTTCCTTAAGATCAAGACAACAAAATAAATTAAAGAGAAAATACAGTTGGGTGACAATCACAGGATGTCAGGAATCGCAGCTAATGCTGCAGTACTGTAAAAACTTAAAACACATGAACAGAGTCCTTCTCTGTTTGAAGCAAACTGTTTTAACTGCAAAAAATAGCTCATTATCAGAGGATGTGTAAAATCAGAACACCGACACTGAAAAACCATAAAAATAAAATCTTCACTCATAACATTATTAACAAAATCCCGAGCTATTAAATCACAGAGTTCCATTGATGATAAACCAAATTAATGGTTTTGATTAATGATCCTGATCAAATATTTATACACATAGATATTTATGTCAATGAGCTTCTTATGAATTTAAAATTATATATGGGAGCAAGAGGAGCAATCTTGTCAGATAGAGAACGATAGTTAGCAAAACAATGCATACAACCAAGAGAAATCCAGTTATGTCATCAAGGTGGAATAGAGCTAAATAATAGAAAGTTAACATATTCTATTAACATGTTCTATATTCTATTTGCATAATCAAAATTTTTATTCTTGAGCAGAATAACTTGTATTGATCTGAATCTTGTTCAGAAAATTGAAGAATTTAGTTAACAGAAGGAACTCACCAGATTGCCTCCAAGAATACAAGTATTTAAAATATGATTGATGAGATTTGCTTATGAAACACTTTATGGACAAAGTAAATTGTATACAACATCAGATGCACTCTCTAGAGCAAATATATTAAACAATGAAATGTTAGGTTTACTGAAGAGATTTATTGTACACTTAATCTACTTCAGCACAATGGCCAGCAAGTCAGAATATATTTAATAAATTTGTCAGTAACAGATACAGGATCAGGAATCATCAAACTCCATCAATATTGTACAGTGCAGAGATGAGCCAAACCAGCAACCTGGCTTATAATCATATAAATTACTTTGAAGCCAGAAACACTATTGTCAACAGAGCAAAGAAGGTTGACTCGACTGATACCTGGAATGGAAGTTGAGGTGGGGGCGTGGGTTATTATTTCAAGAAATGTTGGACAGTCTAGGCTTGTATCCATTGAAGTTTAAAACATTGACATAGATGAGAATTTGACAAGATTGGTGCCTAAAGGATGTTTCCCATAATGGGAGAGTCTAGAACCAGAGGAACACAGTTGGAACTCTATTTCTGAGTCGGGTGGATTGACTATTTTTAAGGCAGAAGTAGCTAGATTCTTGGCAAAGAAAGGAGTCAAAGGGTTTCAGGGGTAGGCAGGAATGTGGTGATGAGGGGCTACATGATATTATTGAATGCCGAGGCTGCCTCGTGGACCCAAATAGTCCACTCCTGCTTCCAATATGTATGTCATAGATCTACAATGAGATATTACTTAATCCAGCTTCACTCAGAGAAGCCAGATCATGGTTAAATGGACATCACAAATGGAGAGCAAGGGCTTAGACATTGTGTTTGGCCCAGAATTTCTCAGGAATTTGAAATAATTGCGCAAAGGCAAGTATCCTGTCTCCAAGTAACCCTTTATTTACATGCGCACAGCACATGAGAGCTGACCAAGCAGCTCAGAGCCAGTCCTTGGAATAAGGGAACTCTCTGTATCTCCTGTGCACATCTGTCAGCCAGGGCTCCCTGATTGGCCTGGGTTAACAACCCAATCAAGGATCTCATAGTTAATGAGAGCCACCTGGCCCTCATTCTAACCACTACAGAATGTTATGAAGAAATTTGATCCAAATATTGGTTTTTCAAAGATCATGTGGACCCATCTGAATCTTGTTTTTTAAAATATTTTGTAAAAGAAAAGGCATTGGTTACAACAGTAACAACGTTGCATGTTCAAGGAACAAGGAGCTTGGACGGAGTTATACAGTGTGGAGATTTACTGAGGAGTTATGTGGCCCATTTTGTGAGCAGGATAAGGTTACACTTTTTGTTGAACTCAGTGAGAATTTGCCCTGCCTGAGAAGCAATAATCCATTGCTCTTTCTCTTTCTTTCTTTGCAACTCTTGTCACTAAAGTATATGAGCTGAAAACCCACCAGGAGTCATCTTTACAATGCGTGGAGGATTCCTGGAGGGAACTCATTAGAAGCCAGTCCACCATTCGAAGCAAAGGGAATTCAGTCAAATACAACTGTTCCAGGAAAGAATGACTGAATGACTGAAACTTGTGTGTCTGGAATAGCTTAAGAATCAGAACACCACCTGGGACAATCTGTGACTTATTGTTTCTTCATGAGTTTTAACTATTACTTGGCCAAAGTACTTTAAAGTTAACATTTCTCACTTCTTTTCATTTTTTGTGTCTGCTTTGACTTGTGTCTTTGTGTGTGTGTGTGTCTGTGTGCATGAGAGAGTGTGTGTACATGAGAGAGAGAGAGAGTGTGTGTGTGTGTGTGTGTGTGTGTTACATATTCCAAATTATTTGTTTATCTTTGTTTGCATATGTTAGTTTAAATGTTAACCAGTTACTTGCTGTTGGCTAAAGAAATTTGGATGATTTGTTCATTATATTGAATGTGACACAGTTTGAGACCTATACAATTGGCCATATCTATGTGCAGTGCTAGAAGAGGTAGGTGAGATCCTAAATGAATACTTTATGTTGGTATTCACTGAAAAGAAGAAATTGATGGAGGATGATCTCAGGGAAGGGAGTGCTGAATTTCTAAGCCAATCTGCTATTAAAAAGGAAGAGGTGTTGCATGTCTTAAAAAGTATTAAAGTAGAACCTCATGTTGGTGGTAGGGAAATTATTTGAAAAGATTCTCAGGGACAAGATCTATACATATTTAGAAGGAAATGAACTTTTTAATGATAGAAAGCATTGTTTTGTGCAGGGGAGGACATGCTTCACAGACTTGATCACGTTTTTTGAGGCGGTGATGGAGATGATTGATGAGGGAAAAGCAGTTGATGTAGTCTACATGGATGTCAGTAAAGCCTTTGACAAGTTTTCTCATGGCAGATTGGTACAAAAGGTGAAGTCACACGGTATCGAGGTGAGCTGGCAAGATGGATACAGAAATGCTTAGTCATAGGAGACAGAGGGTAGTGGTGGAAAGATGCTTTTCAGAATGGAGGGTTGTGACTAGTGGTGTTCCACAGGGATTAGTACTGGGACCTTTGCTGTTCATAGTCTACATAAATGAGTTGGAGGAAAATGTGGCTGGCCTGATTGGTAAGTTTGTGGACGATACAAAGATCGGTGGAGTTGTAGATAGTGAGGAGGATTGTCAGAGGATACAGCAAGATATAGATCAGTCGGAGGCATCGGCAGTAAATGGCAGGTGGAGTTTAATCTGCACAAATGTGAGGTGATGCATTTTGGAAGGTCAAGTACAAGTGGAAATTATACAGTGAATGGCAGAATAATTAGGAGTATTGATATGCACAGGGATCTGGGAGTACAGGTCCACAGATCACTGAAGGTGGCAGCGCAGGTAGATAAGGTAATAAAAAAAGGCCTATGGCATGCTTGCCTTCATTGGAAGGGGCATTGAGTGTAAGGAAAGGCAAGTTATGCTTCAGTGTTATTGAACTTTTAGTTAGGCCACACTTAGAATATTGTGTACAGTTCTGATCACCACACTACCAGAAGGATGTGGATGCTTTGGACGGGGTACAGAAAAGGTTAACCAGGATGTTGCCTGGTGTGGGGCTTTTAGCCATGAAGAAAAGTTGGTTAGACTAGGTTTGTTTCACTAGAATGCAGGAGGTTGAGGGGTACAGTTCAATGGTGAAACTGAACATTGAGTCAGAACTATCAAGTTACTTTTGAAAATCAAGGAAGATTTTCAAACTACAGATCCATTGCAATTTTGACTGGTGCTTTCTGGATTATTGGTTTGAACAAAACTCAAAATTTAACTTCCTATTCTACCTAAGCAATTCTTTCTAAGGTTACAAGTCAAAACATCCAAGACAAAGGGAAATCTTACAGAAAGCAACAAACCAGGAATAATAAGAAGATATATCATAGCAAGAATTTACCAAAATTGTGGGAAAATCAAAAGGTATGGATTTGTGATAAAAACTGAGAACGTATTGTTGGTCAGAGCAATAAAATTCAACAAAGACCTTACATAATATGGAAAAGCATAAGGTACTATAAGATGAAGTAATCTTATTTCAATATATGAAGAAATCCAGTTATATATTGGGGCAAACCGGATAGTATCCTAAAATCTGAAAGGAATAGGAAACCTCAAACCTTCAGCAAGACTAACACCCAAGTCAATAACCAAGTAGTACAAGAAATACTATACTTATTCCATGCCAGAAGAAACCACATTCAGGGAAAGTTGTTAACCTCCAAACTGACTGAATTTACAAAGTCAGACACTTACAGGGAAATGGGGTAGTAAGTAATTGTTAACACACAAAGATGAGTGTATGTAATAATAAAATAAAAATTGGGACAAAGCTTTGGGGGGAGATATTGTATGGTCTGGAAGAGTTAGTATCTGGAGAAGTGTGATTAACACAACCCACTGTGATAATGTCATACAGACATGTAGAGTCAATGTGACATAGTCGGTGGGGAGGACTTCTAGAATGAATGGTGACAGTAATAAAAGTGCTCATGTACAGAGAAACTGCAAAGAATCACATTTTGATAAACTAAAAGATTGGTTGTCAGCTATTTCCAAATCCTATAAAATGATAACTGATTTAGACCAAAAATTTGGTTTGGTATCTCTGGATTAGTCAAACTTGTGCAAGCTTGTCAAATGACCACACCAAACAACCAGAGTGAAGTTACGCCATGCTGGAGCATGGAATCACATCTGGCTAAGTCCTCATTTAACATCAAGATCTCCCTGTGAAAGGATGATATAACCCTGCAAGTGCAGCTAAACCCGTGAAAAGTTAACAGGGTCATTGATTGGAGAGGAAGTGAAGTTGATACAAGTGGAAAACTGTGGCAGGAAGTGAAAAGTGGACGTCACTAAGAAGTTACTATCCTGTCGGTTCTGAAATGCAAGGCAAACATCCTGCAAGTTTGACAAGCTGCCATCCCCTTCATTGAGGAAGAGGAGGTCAATAGCTCTCTAACCCCATCTGCAGAAGTTCAGTTAACATGGTTCAAGACAGCTCAATCAGAGAATATTCCCATCTCCAGTCCAACCCTAGCAAAGAGGCTGGGCTGTGTGGCGTTCACTAGAAGTGATGGATGGCTGGAGTGAATCAAAACAAGGCACAGCCTTGTCAAACTTGCGTAAGTGGTGGTGGTGCATTGGTTTTGGCAACAAAGATAGACTGACTGCAAAATAGTCTCACCTACATCTTCAATGAGGATGCACCTTGAGACATTTTAACTCAGATGAACCTGGACAATTTTACCATATTTTCCCAGATTGCTTAAAGATGAAATGTGTTATAGTGGAAAATGAAGCAAGGAATGTACCACTGTAATGATGTATGTCAACATGATGGCATCAAATATCTGCTACCTTTTGTGATAGGAACGTCCAAGAAGCCTGTTTCTTTGTGAATGCCAATATATTACCCATGCAATATGAGGCTAACAAAACTGCCTGAATGACTGCTAGCATTTTTTGAGACATGGATCAGGAACATGGATAAAATGTAGCAATGGAAGTAAATGAAGACATTACATATCATTACATACACAGTCCTGCACATTCTGACACTGCTGATATTGAGCATCAAGCTGAGGTTCTTGCCTTTCAATGTCACAGCCAAGATTTAACCAGTAGATCAGTGCCTGTTTCGAAACATGAAAGCCCATTACCAATGGTAGCTGATCTCTCAGATTATTAAGGCCATCAATAAGCAGCTGAAATGCAACCCAAATGTTCTCCAGTTCATGATGAAAAAAGTTATTGAAGATGGTGACAAAAGCCATAATTCCAAGTGCTTCCACTACACTGGATTCAAAGGGGCTATGACTATACAAGACGAGGAGTAACAAGGAGTGGAGGAGCAGAGTGAGGCTAACCGACCTAATGATGATGCATGGAAGTTCCAGCAGATACAACTAGCGAATTTTATGCTGAGTTGGATGACATTGTACACTGCACAGCAGAACTGACAAATAAGGCATTTGAAGATGCAGTCAGTTCTTTAACTGATGCCCTGTGATTTAACTCATCATGATTTTACTGTATAAAGTTTATAGTAATAAAATACGCTTCTTATCATTTACCTAACCCCACTCTTGTAGTCTTGAATGAAAAAGTAAATTGCCCCTATCCACAATACACCACAACATATTGAGGGTTAAATATTGGCTAGGAGACTGGAAAGAGCTCTCCTGCTCTTCTTTGAAATAGGCACCATGGGATCCTTTACATCCTGCTGACAGGTGGACCACGGTTCTCATGTCATCCGAATGGCAGTGCCTCAGCCAGTGTAATACTCCCTTAGGATTGCACTTGAGAGTCAGTCCAATGATTTGAACTGAAACCTTTGAAGTGAAAATCTATCCTCATAACTGATCTCATCTCTAAAACTGTTCTGTAAATTTCTTCTACATTCTTTTCAATTTTTCTTATGGTGTAGTGCCCAGAATTGTAAACAATACTCCAGCTGAACTCTAATAAGTGGCTTGCATAAGTTCAACATAACTTCCTTACTCTTGTACACTGTAGCTCTATTAATAAAGTCTGGGATACTGTAATAACTGCATCTCTTTATTTCTTTTTTTTTTGTCTGTGGACTAATATGAATAAAAGACTGTTTAAAAAACAAAGGACTATAGATGAATTGCTGCACTTTTAAAAACAAGTTACTGAAACTCATTCTGTGTTGTGCTTACACTGTTGCTTTTTAAACAGTGGGGAGAGGACAGTTAAGGTGCTAATCACTGGGAGATGTATGGAGACTGAGATTCATCTAACAATAGATTGCTGATTGTATTGTACAATTGTGACCAGTTGTGGATGCCAGAAGTTATCAGCCTGACAATACCTCTATGATTGGCTTCTGGATGGATGAACAACTTGAGTTTTTACCATTGAGCAGAGAAACCTCTGAACAGCTGTTGAAGCTGATTCTAAGCCTCTCTTTTTCTCTCTTTCCCTGCAATAAAAGTAACTGAAGCCTCAAGAAAGTCAGTTACTTCCTCCCAGCAGTGTAGTAAGCTGTTGCCTTCAATCAGTTGCTACGAGACTTTATTATTACTAGTGTACCAATTGTTTGGTGTCTCTTGTGAAGGAGGAAAAGAACCTGAAGAAAGTGATTGGAGAATGGATAACCCTGGCAAGCGAAAGGAACATCTCATCAAATCCTGTGGACTAATGCTATTGAACTGTGTTTCCCCAATTTTCCCTTCAATCATAACACCAATGTTTTTTCTTTGTTGATTTCTATCTCTATGTGTTCATCAGGGTGTTTAAAAAAAAGGATTTAAGAGTTTTGACAAACAGATTTGTGTGTTATTAGTTCATAGTCTTGTTTACCTGTGACCAGAATGTGTTTATTTATAATAAACAGTAGCCCTTGTTAAGTACAGGAGCCTAGTCAGTGTTTTCTGTTCACATAATTTTAACACGTAGATTGGGAACTATTTGTACATAAATTAAATCATTAACTTTTATGAATCAATGGCATTTCCCAAGTGGGTTATAACAAAGCTGTATGCTTCATTAAGTACAATCTCCATTTGTCCAGCCACATTCAATGATATTTGCACATATAGACCCAGGTTCTTCTACCTCCTTAAGAATTATGCCCCTTATTGTTATTTCATATTATTCCTGCTGAAATGTGTCACCTCACTTTTCCACACTATCTATTAACTTATCTACATCTTTTTGGAGTTCTACACTGTCTTCCTCATAATGCTTCTATGACTGATAACATTCATGGAACAGGCAGTTCCATAAGTTGCTAGGTGGCAACATTCAATTCAATCCAGCATTACGGAAGGAGTTTATGGCAAGGTTTTCAATTGATCAGTTCAAGGGGTAGAGGGTGGCAATGTTCACTAGGGAGGAGTTAAAAGGCTATTTGAAGGAACTGACAGTCAGTAAATTGTGATAAGTGTGGATAATGGACTCCAGGTTTAATGCAGAGAAGGTCCCGAACTGCACAGATTCTGTGTAGGGGACTGTGAGTTAAGTCCCGAGAATACTTGGGTATCTCAGTGCTTCTAGAAATCAAACCAGCATCTAGGAGGTTTTTGGAAGCTTGGTGTTGCAGTCTGGGATTAGGGAAAGTCTTGTAAATTAAATTGGCTCACAAAAAATGTCAGTATAGCTGCATTGAAAAACTACAAGTAGTGTCTGCTAGATGTAACTTATCAAGGTAGGAGCTCAATGAAAAGCACAAGGAAGGGTTGAGCTTCGTGAAGCTAGCAGTCAGTGAAGAGCTGGAGCTGTTCCTGTGAATAAGTACAGAAGTGCAATTTTTGGAGTCCAGGGAGCTTAGACCATAGGACAGGAAGGTGAACAACTGAAGAAGAACATTGCATATTCTAATTAAGTGCCCTAGATCTCATGCTTATTCTACTTTAAAAATTAATGTTATTGGGCCTTAACCAAATCATACTGAATGTCTGGAATCATCACGTAATATGGTCACCTCATTCAGGATCACAATATAAAATTGGCTGTTATGTCTGGAATCATGACACTGGGTGATGTGGTATTAGTCTTTGGGTTTGGCTGAGGGGAGTAAAACTGAGTGATGAATAGCTAGACCAGTTGTACATTTGGTACCATCAAATGTGATGCTCTGGTGTCTTGGGGCAGGAGAAATTGTGTTGTACTGATGGAATAACAGCTGGGAGATGGTGGTTATATTGCTGCAAACAAGGGTTGTATCACTGTTACATTTATCTCGTGAGAGCAAATCATGGGAGATCTGATTGTGAAAGTGCGTAGGCCTTCTTGCCTGCACCCCAAACTTTAGAATGGTTGCAAAGAGCCTGGTATATTTACAGAGATTCAGAGGTAACATACACTAGAAATCATCTCTGAGAATGGAGCCAGGTTGATGGCAAAAACCAATTTAACAGCTTTAAAGAATCCTCAGAAATCTACGATGATACCTGTTTCCAGCTGTGTGTGTGTTTGAGAAATGACATTGAAATTTGTTTAAAAAATGTCTATTTTGTCTATTTATGAGTAATAGTAGTGATTTGCATTGGTGAAACATACTGCACTCGATCAGATGTGCACTTGCTATGCATGCATACGAAGCAATGGACCAAGTGTTGGAAAATGGGATTAAAATAGTTAGGTTCTTGTTTTGACTGGCAGACTAGATGGGCCAAAGGGCTCTCTTCTGTGCTGTAAACCCCAATAACTGTGTAGTGTCTTTCCATACAGTACTTAGTAATTGCCTCATTTCTTCAGGTTTTTATTGGAATACAAATGAAGTGACTTGTGTTTTATTTGTTCATTTAGCTTCCACCTTTGGTTCCTTTCTTTCAACAAAATATAAAGACCACATATTTTTATTTCCTTTACTTTTGGACTGTGCGCTAGAAAAGGAAGATACTGTTTTAAACTAAGGACTTTGTACAAAGAGATGGCAAAAGATTTTTCATGTTTTCTACAGCACATTATGACTTGTATACAATATTGTTTGTGAAACAGAGAGAGCAAAAGCAGATAGCACGGAGCTGATGAATTCTGAACTGGGGACAACTGCTTCACAACAACATAGGAGCAAATTTAGCTTTGCTTATTATATTCTCTGTCACCCTCTCTCCCCTTCCCCCACCCCAGTGTGACTGTCTGTTCTTTCCAGTCTGGCAGTTAGACACACCATTATTCTGCCTTTCTCACATTCCGATCACATAATCTGAACTATTAACATCATTTCTCCCTCAGCACTCCAACCATCCCCACTCACACCATCTCCACTTTTGCATAAATACTGCCCCCTCCACACTTCACTTCAGCTCTGATGAAGAGCCATGTAGACTCAAAATGTTAGCCTGCTTTCTCTCCATGAGTGCTGCCTGACCCACTGTAATCTCCAGCAATTTTTGTTTGCTTCAACAACAACAATTTGATTGGATCCTGTCCAGGTGACCATGGTTTGTATGAGATTAGTGTAGTAGAAAATATCCAGCCTGCAAAGAGAAAGCATCAAAAAATTCTCTCTCTGTGTCTCTCTCCTGGGTGATGGTACTAGGTATTCTCCAGCAACAACTAGTTGTCTTCCATTCACCTCTGCAAATTCCCTTGTTGGCAGAGAAGAGGGAAAATCACCTTTAGACATCCTCAAATTCCTAATCATTAAATGATAAACAATCTTGTGTAAACAGAAAAGAACAAAAATGAATTGGAAGGAGATGAAAGAAAACAACTCATCGACTCCTGTGGTGCAGACTGGTGCTATTGAAGTATGTTTCCCTGATTTTTTTCCCCTCTTTTTCCACTCCTAATATCCATACCTTGTCTGTCTTTGTGTGGCTGTCTCTGTGTGAAGGGCGAGTTAAAGAAGGGGTATAGCATAAGTTATAGAGTTATAAATTATCAATTCATATTTCCTAATTGCCATTGGTTAAAGACAGTCATTTACTTGTGAAGTACTGAAAACTGGTGACTATTTTGTTTCAACCTCAGTCCATCAGTCAGGTGAATTGGGAACTTCGGATGCATTTTTTTCACACTTGTGACAACTCTGGGACTGGTGGGGCTTGATTTCCAGCACACTATCACAGTAAGTTGTGACAAGAAAAAAGCTCAACCCAGCTTAAAAGTCAGTGATAGAAAGAAAAATAACACAAACTGTTCTGTTCATGAAAACCCTCTCTATAGTTAATGGGCAAAATATTCATTAAGATCCAGACACTTATTTCCCATCACCTTGTTTGTTTCTAATTGATCCTACAATGTCTGTTTATTCCCAAGCTATGTGCATTTCCCAGTTTGTCATGTAATTCTAAGACAGTGCTTTACAGATGTTCTCCTGCCATCTAACCAACACTGACAGAAGTTTCACGGTGATTGTCAGTGCAGGAAATTCGAATGTTGTTGAACATTTCATGAACTCCATCAATTTTGACTACGTTTTCCTTCAATTACAATTCTAAATTTTATCCTTCTCCACTTTTCCACCAGACTTATTTGTCCATGTCCATGAATGCTAACAGGAGGAATGTAAATGTAAATATCCTCTTCAAGCAGCCCATCTAGTGGCTGAAGAACTCTGCGCAGTCACAACATAGATTTTGTCTATCAAGAAGCACAATGGACATAGTGTCCACACAAAGCTAAGTCCAAGAAAAGTGCAGACTGCAGCAGAAATCACCCTATGTAGTCTACTTTGACTTTCATCTTGGTTAATGAAGAGGGAATATGAAGCATCCTCCTTAAATTTGGCTGACCATATTTGGTTCATCTATCTGTTACACGATGGAATGCATACCATAATCCTCACCAGCTAATCCACACAGACTCAATATATGTGCAAATGGAATCAAGGAAGGCTGTGACATTGCACCAATCTTCTTCATCATCTTTCTTGCCATAACACTCCATTCCATATCAGTGAAGCATCTTGCTGTACGGAGCTTATCTACAGAATGAGGGTTAATTATTCAATCTGTGCCACCTCCAGTCCAAAACCAAGACCACCCCAACCTGCGTGTTGTTGAACTGCTGTGTGCAGACAATGCTTATATGTGCATGCATACTTAGAGACTGATGCTTTCACAGTGGCATATGAGAGAATGGGCCTTAGGCTAAACATCTACAAAACAAGGACCTTTATCAGCCTCCTCTCACCTTGCAACACTCCACTCAGCCCACTCCACTATCAAGATCCATGGCAAGATACTGAATAACGTGGATCAATAAGGGTAGACATTGATGATGAACTTCAACTTTGCCTCCAGTGTGACAATACAGCCTTTGACTGACTGACGAACAGAGTATTTGATGACAAAGACCTCAAACCCAATGCCAAGCTCATAGTTTACAGAGCAGCAGCATTACCAGAAATCCTGTATGTATCAGAGACCTGGACAATGTACTGCAGCAGTCACTTCAAATCCCTTGAGAAGTAGCACCAGCAAAGCTACCGCAAAGTCATACAAATTCATTGGCAGGGTATTCAGTCCAGTATCAATGTCCTTTCTCAGGCCAACTTCCCAACTTCCAACTTCAAGGCAATGGATACAATCAATCAACTGGCTGAGCATGCCTGACATAAGACTCCCGAAACAAGTTCTCTGCTCCGAGCTTCAACACGGCAAATGGTCACCAGAAGAAGCACTTCAAGGATGCTGTCAGATCCTTTTTGAAAAAAAATTCAATGCTTCAAGTGACTCATGGAAATCTCTATGTCAGGACGACCCAAGTTGGAGATGAAAGTAAAGGAATCAGCCATTTTGAGCATCTCTGACCTGCTCAGATGGATGCTAAGTGGAAACAGCTGAAGGAACTTGTAAAAATCCAAACAGCCCATTCATCCAGCTTTTCAAACACCACCTGCCCCACCAGAGGGTGTGAGTCCAGCTTTGTATTGTTTAATTGCCTCAGAACCCATAAGTCCAAGAAGAAAGTCATCATGGATCCCAAGGGACTGTCTAAGGAAGAGACAGTAAGATTTATAAAACTGAGGCACACCTTCCCCTCTTAAAAAAAACTGATGGGAAAAATATCAGTGATGTGGCATAATTACATTGCTTCATGTTTGGAAAAACTGGGAGAAAACCATGCAAGTTGAGAAAACAAGCAAGAAAGATGAGGGTTTTTCAAGTTAGTGAATTTGAAGTACCATCCTGTTAAAAATAAAGATGAAGACTGATGTTTAGTCTTGAAATGAAAGGTGCAAAGACTTCTCTATGTTATGTACTAGTGTAAAAGTTTGTAAGTTCAACACCGGGAAGACAAATGGAAGCAGTTTGAGCTGTTGCTCATGATGGATATTAGACTTGAATTAACAACAAGTTGAGGAATCAAGTGAAGAATCCATTTGAAATTAGGACAATTACATCTGTGATATTAAACTGACTTGAATTTGATAGGCTTATTGAACTCAACTGCACGCATATCTTAGCCTTGTCATAATTTTGCACTTTCCTTTAAATTTGGCAAGTTTTCTATGCGCAGTATAATATTAAGTTATCTTCTGGGAAATTGCCTTTGTTTTAAGTTCTCCACAGTGGCTTCAACAATCAATGGACACAAATGCAGATTCGATCCCCAGCCTGTATTAGTTGATGTCAGTAAGTGACAGCAATTGAGTATCAAATCATGACCATTTCTCTTCATGAGAGTGGGCTTCTGACAATGCTCAAGTTTGCACGGGGATATAACAGATATGGAATGGAGACTGTATCAGAAGACTTGTGAGCAAACAGGAAAACAGAGCGATTTCTTGATTATAATTTAACAAGTACTAATTCCAAAGCTTGACTTACAAACCTTTAGGACAAAAAAAACTTGTTAAATAACCTCAGGGCAAATAACTTGACAATATTTCTATTCATGCTTTCTAATGACTGAGAGACCATCTCTTGTACAGTCTTTCTAAATTAAACCTAGCAACGTTGCTAGGTTGAGGGACAAAATCAGGGGAAAGAATATTAGTAATGCAGCAAGTAAAAAAGCACTAATGCAATAATGCAGACACAAATGTAGCAAGAGAGGGACACAAAAAGCATCAAGAGGGAGGCACTAGTGCTTTATGAAGACTAGTCCTTAGACCTAGATAGGATGAACCACAAAGTGTTCTGAACATATACAAACAGCTTTTCCTGGAAAATTGCCTGAACGGCTTCACACGATGGATAATTACCAAAGCAAATGAAAGAAAGATGGGCAGATTTCCTGCAAGGAATCAAAGCCATCCTTTAAACAAAGAATATCATTCATTACTAATGTGCTTTTAAAAGAAATTTCATAGCTCATTGTGGTCAATTGATAAAGGAAATTAAACCCACCTCCTGAGAAAGGGTGTAAAAGGTTTAACATGTTAGAGAGGAAAAAGATCCTCGCAAATTCAGCTTTTACTATAACTTTTGCCTCCAATACTTTTTGCTGACGACAGGAAGAACATCTTAAATAAAGTCAATGAGAGATGGTAAAATAATACTGCTTTTGTTTCTGTTCATGATGCCTTTGGAGTTTTGCCACTTTCTATTGTTGATGTGCTCATTATCTCCAGGTGGTTAGGCTGACAGGAGATTTGCCCCCGGGCCATTGCGCATGTCCATTTTTTGCAGTTGGATAGTTAGATAAAGTTTCCTCTTTCCCTTGCTCCATCCTCCTGCAGTGCATTTCACCATGATCTTTAAAAAAGAAGCTGGGATAAGGAAGAATGTTCTATGAACATATTCAATGTTCTATAATGTGTTCATCAGCCTCACTGCTGGCAAGATTTCATTGAGTCTCCATAGATTATGCCCAAGCTGTGATGGGGAGCAGAGTCTGCAATATTAAATATTGCAGTATTGCAGAGTTGACCACCAACTGTTCCACTGACTGCATTGTTTATCAGAAAAAATGAGCAGTAACTAATTCAGAGGCCTTAGTTGCCAGCATAAAATGTTGAACTGTCTTATTGGCGATATTTTAATCTGATAATTGTTGTTTAGTGTTTACATGAATCATGAGAAGTTTTGAATAATTTAATACGATTCATGATACCAGGAAAACAACGTTTGCGACTTTCTTCGTGAAAACTCAGAACTCTGTTTAGCACTGAATAATGCCAGGGAAAAGCTAGTGAAAGCTGAGGAGGCCACGCCCTTTCGGTTAATTGTCAAGTGGTCCAGTCCTTGCTTTCAAGTAGTCATTTTCAAATTATCACTCATTGTAATCACCTAAGTGCATTAAATACGGTATTTCGATAAAATTAGGGATCATTGTTGCAATACTTTGCCTAATTTCTTTCCCCTCCAGGACTATTCCCCAAGGAGAAGGACATGGATGATGGTAAATTAGGGAGGGGTATGTTGATATTCTAGGGCATGTTGAATTTAAGAAGGAGGAGTGTTGATCTCTTGAAGTACATTAATGTTGATGAGTCCCTAGGGCCTGATGGGATCTATCCCAGGATATTGAGGGAGGCAAGGGAGGAGATTGTTGGCGTCTTGACAGAGATCTTTGTATCCTCTTTTACTATAGCCAATTCCCTGGAGACTGGAGAATAGTCAATGTCATTCCTTTGTTTGAGAAGGGCAACAAGGATAATACAGGAAGTTACAGGCTAGTGAGCCTCACGTTATTGAGAAATTATTGGAGAAAATTCTTAGGGACAGGATTTACTCTCATTTGGAAAAGAATGGATTTATTAGGAATAGTCAGCATGGCTTTTTGTGGGGGATGTCTTGTTTCATAAATCTGATTTAGCTTTTTGAGGAAATTCCAAAGATGATTGAAGAGGGCAAGGTGGTGGATGTTGCTTACATAGACTTTACTAAAGCATTTGACAAGGTCTCTCATGGTAGTCTCGTCCAGAAGATTAAGTCACATGATGAGTTTGGTATGTTGGATACAAAATTGGCTTCGTCATAGAAGACAGAGATTAGTTGTGGGGTGATGTTTTTCTGACTGGAAGTCTGTGGCCAGTGGCATTCCACAAGGATCAGTGCTGGGACCTCTGTTGTTTGTTATAAATATAAATGATTTGGATGAAAATGTAGGTGGTCTGATTAGTAAGTTTGCAGACGACACAAAAATTGGTGGGGTTGCGGATAGTGAGGAGATTGTCAAAGGATACAACAGGATATAGATCAAAGAACAAAGAAAATTACAGCACAGGAACAGGCCCTTCGGCCCTCCAAGTCTGCGCCGATCCAGATCCTCTATCTAAACCTGTCGCCTATTTTCCAATGATCTGTATCCCTCTGCTCCCTGCCTAAAGACAAATGTGAGGTGATGCATTTTGGGAGGTCAAATGCAAGTGGGAAAATATAGTAAATGGAAGAATCTTCAGGAACATTGATATACAGAGAGATCTTGGGCTGCAAGTCCATAACTCCCTGGCACTGGCTGAACAAATGGAAAGGATGGCATGCTTCCCTTCATCAGTCAGGCACTGTATACGAATGTTGGCAAGTCATGTAGCAACTGTACAAAACTTTAGTTAGGTCACAATTGGAGTAATGTGAGTAGTGTTCTGGAAGGACACGGAGGCTTTGGAGAGGGTGGAAAAAACGGTTTACCAGGACGTTACCTCTATTGGACTGCATTAGCTACAAAGAGAGGTTAGAAAAACTTGCATTATTTTCGCTAGAGCATTGGAGGCTGAGGGGCAAACTGACAGAAGTAGATAAAATTATAGAGGCATGGATTGGGTGGATAGTCAAAGCTTTTTTTTCCAGGGTGGAAATGTCAAATACTAGGGGATATAGGTTTAAGGTGAGAGGAACAAGTTTTTTACACAGAGGTACCTAGACTGCGCTGCCAGGGGAGGTGGTAGAAGCAGATATGATAGCAATGTTGAAGAGGTGTTTACATAGATATACAAACAAGCAGGGAATAGAGGGCTATGGAGCATGTGCAGGTAAATGGGTTTAGATTAGAATGGCTTCATGGTCAGCACAGGTGGGTCAATGGGCCTGTTCCTGTGCTTTACTGTTCTAAGTTCTACGTACTGAAGTAACACCATATTCTGTTACTTAGAAGACTGACAACAGGAAGATCCAGTAAGGTTATAGAGTCATAGAATCATGGAGTTGTACAGCACAGAAACAGACTCTTCGGTCCAACTCATCCATGCCAACCAGATATCCTAAATTAATCTAGTCCCATTTACCAGCATTTGGCCCATATCTCTGAAAACCCTACCTATTCATGTACCCATCCAAATGTTGTACTTGTATCAGCCTCCACCACTTCCTCTGGCAGCTCATTCCATACACATACTTCAGGAAATTTAGTAAAATCAGTAGAGATACCACACTGTTAACTAGCCATGATGTGAATGTGTTTCAGGGGTATCAGTCCTAACAAAACAACACCCTCATAGCCTTAGCCTGGTAAAACAAGCTCATGTGGAAAAATAAATTCAATACATACTAAATAATTACCTAAGTAAACCGAGTTAAAGCAATCTAAGTGCACTGATGGTGTTAGCTACTAAACTGGATAAGTGGACTGGATTTTGTATAGACCACAGAAAAGTAAATGTGTAACAAAAATAGATTCATATCCAATTTATAGGGTTAGCAGTGCCTCATTCTTTACTGAGATTGACCTATTCAAAGCCTACTGGTAAGTGCCATTAACACCGAGGCATAAGAGATATTAGCTTTTGTTACACCAAATGAGTTGCATCAATGTACAGTCAAGTTATTCATAGAATCACAGAATTTTACAGTACAGTAGGAGGCCATTTGACCCATCAAGTCTGTTCAGCTCCCAGAAGAGCTACCTAACCAACCCCATTCTCCAGCTCTATCTCTGGAGCCCTCGAAATGCATCACTTTCAAATATATATGCAGCTTTCTTTTGAAACCTCTCATAGAATCTGCCACCACCACCTTCTCAGGAAGAACGCTTGAAATCGTAACAGCACTCTGAATAATGAAGTAAATCCTAGCTCTCCTAGCTCTCCGGTTGGTTTTAAAAATAGCGCAGTTACTTTCTGAAGATTGAATCAACTCTGCCTAATTGTGTAATTTATTTGGATGATGCCTTCATATAGAGCAATGCCTGGGAGAAATATGTAAAACAATTATAAAACTTATTTAAGCATTTACAATATCTGGTTCAGTCATAAGTTTTGCTAAGAATGATTTTGCAAAAGCAAGATCAACCTGCTTAGGACGCACTGTATGGCAAGGGAAGTGTTGTCCAGAACAGTGAAAGTAAACATTCAGATAGAATTCTCTGTTCGTAAAACTAAACAGTAAGTCATAAGATTTCTGGGGATGTGTGTTTATTTATTGGAAATTTGTGCATAACTTCAGCACAATTGCTGTTTTTCTAACAGATTCGTTATGAAACAAGCAAAGGTAATATGGTTAAAGGAGCGAAATGGTTTTTGAGAAGCTGAAGACAATACTAATGAATGAACTAGTGTTGGCTGCCTCTGACTTTACTACACTTTGCTAGTGACTTAGTCTTATTTCAAGATAATGAATCGGGAGTAGAGAAATCAGCTGGGCACTTTTCTCAGAAGCTAAACCAGTATAGGTACTCTACAGTGGAAAAGTCTGTACTTGTTACTGATTCTTAAGCATTTTGGAGTTTATGACCACAAAGAAACGCTAAAATATTCTGACTATAATCCCTTGGCCTTTGTAGCAAACTTTAAACTCGAAATATGAGATTGTTTGATGGACCTTGTTAATTCAACCACATATTGTTTTGGTTTATATTGCTGGAAAAGATAATTTAATCACAGACGCATTATGAAGAATGTAATGATACAAGAATAATTTGAAAAATTTAGAAGAAAGGCATAAGAAATCACATATATTCTTCACAAAGAAAAAGCAAAACTAAATACATGTGACTTTTTTTGTTTTATTGTATAGATGTCACGTTTAGCTTTATGACAAAATTCATTTAGAAATGCTACTTCATCTCCTCAAGGGTGAAGGCATAAAAAGACTATATTTTTTGAACACAAACTAGGAAAGATGGAAGTTTGGACACTGCTCTGTTGCAGAATTTACCAAGTGTGTTTTTTCTCCATAGCTTGAATGTCAGAAGTTGAACTGTATATTCACTTATTAGTTCACAAAGTCTTGTAACTTTTGAAGAAGATTTATTACCTTTGTGAGACAAGCTGACACTAAGTGTCTTTGGGTTGAAAAGCTGCCTAACAACAACTTTGTACTTTTAATTTTCAGTTTGTCACAGAACTGAGTGCGAAGATACACTTAGACTTCCAGAAAGCGTACAAGTCTCTCTCTTTTTCATCAACTGTGAAGGTAAAAAAGTTCAATAACTCCAAAAGGAAGAACTTCTAACTGAAGCAAAAACCTAGGTCCAATCGATAGGTTATCGAATTCAGGATCTATTGTTGCTCTGGAGTGACAACAATGTGATCTCATTGCCAAAAGCGAAGGCAACTACAAGAAAGTCGCCTTATTCCAAGCTTGTAGTTTGGACTCTTAACTCACAGAATTTATTCCTTTTTGCATTCATGATATTTGTGCGGAGCTGTCTGTCTCATCTATCCTACTTATAAGTGAATGTGTTTGCGGGTTTAGGGGGAATATAATTTAAATGATAATTGGTGAGTTTTGTTCTGTCCTAGATAGCAGGCAAATTAACAATCTTGGTGATTCTTTTGGTCATTTTTACATTTGTGACAATTGTGGAATAGTGGGCTTGGTTTCCAGTGCACTCTTCCCACGAGAATCATGACAACTTTGAAAGTTGGAGTAGGCAGGAAAGAGAGCATATGGTTAGAACTTAAACTGTGTATCCACAGAAAGTTGTAACAACAATGAAATGTGTCCATCTACAAGAGCTACCTGCTGTTATGGAGAAAAAAACAGAGGCTGATGTAAACCATCAGTGGAGGGACTGAACAGTTGATGCAAATCACTTCAAAGTTTGAGGAAGAGGCTGCTGAACATGAATTATCATTTATGGCCACAATTAACAGCTGCATCATAAATTCTATTCGCAGATTCTTTTAAAATGACAGCTAGGGGGAGCTCTTTCTAATAGGAAAACCAGGGCTGGATTTTTATGGAGTTACTGCAAATAATTTTAAAATGATGGCACCTCTCATTTTTGGGATTCCTGCCTCCCATTCCTGGTAGCCCCAATGTTTGCTGGTGAGGTCTCATCCTGCACTGTGACATCGCCAGCTCCACTTGGTATTTACAACTCTGGACTTTCAGCAAAGATTGTTAATGAAGTCATCCCCAATGTTGATAGTGATGAGAGCCCTTGTGCGAGTAGGTTAGAAGATAAATCATTTCATGTTCTCAATGTTACTGAACATATTGGTTTGATTCCTCCACTGGAGGAATTTATTTCTATTTGTTTTCTATGTCTGAAGGAGCAGAATATGCAAGTGTTCTGGGCAAAGGTGGGCGTGGGTGTAGTGCTAAGGTGAAATATGTGTGGGGGTTAATGCTGAGCCATGGCAACCTGTGGCTTACAATGATTCTTTGGTTCGGTGTTTAGAGACCATCTAGTTTGATAGCAAATATTACCAGTTGGAATGTAAATCCCAAGTTTTCACATTGCCTGAATGGCTGGACCTGCTACTGCAGTATCTGATTTAGCCGTACAGGTTTTGACCCCGGTAATGATTCAATTTCAGCATGAGATCGAAACAAACAATGAAGACAATGAAGACAAACAAATTCACTCTCCAGGATCTCATTTTAGTTCTATTTAGACAAGTGAAGATAAACTAAGTATTTAGAAAGCTGAGAAGGGATTTGATTGAAATGTATACATTCTAACAGGTCTGGACAGAGTAGGTGTGGGGAGGATATTTTCCTTAGTTGGGGAGTTTTGAAACAGAGAAAACATCGGGTAGGAAATTTAGGTCTGAGGTGAGGAAAGATTTATTCACTCAAAGGGTAGTAAACCTGTGGAATTCTCTACCAGAGAAGGCTGTGGAAGCCAAGTCACTCAATATATTCAAGAAAGAGATAGATAAACTTCTTGATTTTAAAGACATCAAATGGGTATGGGGAGAAAGCGAGAACATGGCATTGAGACAGAGGATTAGCCATGATCATACTGAATGGCAGAGGAGGCTTGAAGGATTGAATGGTCTACAATTGCTCTTAGCTTCTATGGTTAAGTTTCTATGATTATCCTGACTGCTTTGACAGGATGGGTAGCTTGAGGTGAAATGAGTGTTACACTCATCAACCCATCTTCTACCTAAACTGATTATTATTCCTATGTTTTAGAAGCAAAATTGCAAGAAATAGTTGCCACGCTTTGCAAGGTAGAAGAGAGAAATGGTAGCATGGAAGAATGTGGGCCTGCCAAAAAGAAAATGAATAAAGAACACATTAAAAAGAGAATCTCAGAACAGTGGACAGCTGGGTGACAGAGTCACCACATTCAACTTACACAGAAAAGACTGAGTCTGTGCAAATCTGCTCCAAAAGCTGTAATCCTGTTTATAGGTCTGGCTGTTTGATTACATCAGTGAACTGTGCCAATTTGTCCAAGAAAAAGAGTTTTAAATGTGAAATAATGCAGGCTGATGACAGCAGCCTTTTGGTGCCTGTTGGGATCTTTTAGAGGAGGGGCTGTGGGTCCTTGGAGGGGCAGAACCTTCAGTGATTACTTGGCTTTGGTTAATTCACAACCCCAGGCAGTCAATCCCAGGCGAGGATGTGGGGCAATGTTGTCATGGGATATGGGACATTGCAGCCACACCAACGGTGACCAATCACTGGACTGAGCTGGACTGAGGGAAGAGTGACTGAGACGGTGAGGGTGATTGTTAAGTGATGAGGTGGCATGACTCCTGATTGATTGGCTGGTTCTGGACCTGCACAGCATTGTACATCATTTAATTTCTTCAAACAAAAGAGTTTCTGAACCTCTTTGTGTGATTGCTAATTTTATATAAAATAAGAGACAAAGTTCCCCTAATAGGGATGGAAACTGTACATTGTTTGTGAAGACAGAGGATGTTATTTTGGTTCTTAAAGAATGTTTTGTGCCTACTTACACAAAAGAGAGGTAAGACCAGACATTGCAACCAGGGCTGGGGTCTGTGAAAAGTAACTTCCTTATCACCAACATGCCCCTCGCCACCTGCAGCCAAAGGCAGAAAGGTTTGCATTTATGTAGAACGTTTCACAACTTCAAGATGTCCCAAAACATTTTACAGCAATTAAGTACATTTGAAATGATTTTATTGTTGTAGGAAACAGCCAGTTAATTAATAAACACAGAAGAAACGGTCATTAATGTCATTCCTGATTGTGGGATTTTGATTGACTGATAAGACTGTGGTCCAAGACCACTGGGGGAACAACTCTATTCTTTTTCAAATTCATGACGTAGGATCTTTTATGCCCTTCTGAGAGAATGAACAAGACCTTAATTTAACATCTCACTTGACAGATGGAACCAGCCAGCCCTGCAGCAGAAATGGGTTTAATTTGAAGCAGGTGGAAATTTAAGGGCTAAGTGTTTGCATAGCAAAGGCAGTTTGTAAATTGAACAATCATCAGGAAATGTTAAGATTGTCCAGATGAATGCAAGATCAAAACCTTCAACACAATGGGTCTTTTTTTAAGCAATACTCCAGAAAAGATAGAACTTAGAAGTTTTAGAACAAATCGTGTGATGAAATGTAATTATTCAAACAGAGTTAAAGAAAGGATAGATTAACTTTATCAAAATGTTATCTGAGGAAAGCTGACATAATCAGATTGCATAATGGTCTGTGTTTATTCAAATTTAAGTGACTCCTCTCGACCATTGAAATTCATTGGCCAAAATGTTAACAAGACTTACAAAATATGGACTATTTTATTGTATTTTGATTACCCACGAGAATACTTGAAAATACTAATCTCAAAGCTGTGACAGAAAGTAGAACTGATCCACCAACCTGATAATGTTGGTAAGCAAATAATTTTCTGTATCAAAAAGCCTTTGTGTGATACTGATTAGAAAAGTGACCAGAATGAGAAGATTTCCTAAATCAGCTGGATGACCTGTCCCTTGTCTTCAATTACAAACTTGGAAAAAGAGCTTAAAAGGTGAGATGAAGCAATGGCAGAAAGTTAAGGAACAATTTTATAATTCTCAGGGAAGATACAGATCATTGAGAAAATAAATCTGTATGAAACAGAGGCACTATCCCTGATTAATTAAGGAAATTCAGGATAGTATTCAATTGAAAGAAAAAGATACATCACTGTGAAGATTGTGGGTCAAAAGATTGAATGGACTTTGGGAACAAGCAAAATAATGAGGGGCGATCAAGTCTATGAGAGAAAGCTAGCCAGAAATATAAAAACAGATTTAAGAGTTTCTATGGTATTTGAAATGGGAATAAAAGTAATTGAAATGAGTGTTGATCTCAGAAGATGAGTTTCTCTCTTACTGGAGAATTACTAATGTGAAACAAACAAATGGTGGAAACTTTGAACAGGTATCCCAGGAAAACTTGAAAATTGAGAGGCAAAAAGGAGGGAGGATTTTGAAAGAACCACAATCACATGGGTAAACAATAGGAAATAAAGGCTGCTAAGTCCCCTGGACCCAATGGCCTGTATCCAAGGTCTTAAAATAAGAGGCTGCAGAGATAGTAGATACATTGTTTATAATCTTCCAAGATTCCTTAGATTCTGGAAAGATCCTAATGGATAGGAAAACCACAAATATAACACCTCTATTCAAGAAAGGCAGGAGACAGAAGCAGGAGAACATTGGTCAGTTAGCTTGACAGGTGTCAAAAAGAAAATGCTAAATGTGGAAAATTATAATACAATTAGGAAGAATGAAGAGAGATAACAAGGTGTAGAGCTGGATGAACACAGCAGGCCAAGCAGCATCAGAGGAGCAGGAAAGCTTGAACATAGTTTTACTGAAGACAAATTGTTCCATTAATATTACAAAGCTAAACTTTACATGCTTACTGACTGGAAATCACTATTAAATAATTTAAATTTTTAAAAGGGCCAAGCCAGCAAGTTGTTAAGAGGAGCACAGAATGTGTTTTGTGATTTCTGCACAGGCTCAGATCTACCTCAGGTGCCCAGAAAAAAAAAATTAAATGGCCCAGGGCGAGGTACCCTCCCTTGGAATGGACATTCTGAAATGAAATTATTTGTGGAATTCACACATACAATTATCTGTGAATTTACCAAAAAGTAAAATCCATGGACTCCCAGTCTCACTGTCACCGAGTTTGATAGTTTAGGGAGATCTGCAGAGATACTATTTCATCATAGTTATGTCTCAGTAGGTGCTCTTACTTTGAGCAATTTATGTAGAAAATTGAAATATTGATAATATAATTAGAAAAGGCTTCAGATAACAAATCTTATTCAAGGTCAAAAGGCACACATAAGAACATAAGAACTAGGAGCAGGAGTAGGCCGTCTGGCCCTTCGAGCCTGCTCCGCCATTCAATAAGATCATGGCTGATCTTTTCGTGGACTCAGATCCACTTACCCGCGTTCTCACCGTATCCCTTAATTCCTTTATTGTTCAAAAAAAATCTACCTTTTTCTTAAAAACGTTTACTGAAGTAGCATTAACTACTTCACTGGGCAAGGAATTCCACAGATTAACAACCCTCTGGGTGAAGAAATTCCTTCTCAATTCAGTCCTAAATCTGCTCCCTCTAATCTTGAGGCTATGCCCTCTTGTCCTAGCTTCACCTGCCAGTGGAAACATCCTCTCTACTTCTATCTTATCTAATCCCTTCATAATTTTATATGTTTCTATAAGATCCCCCCTCAATCTTCTGAATTCCAATGAATATAATCCCAATCTACTCAGTCTCTCCTCATAAGTCAACCCCCTCAACTCCGGAATCAACCTAGTGAACCTCCTTTGCACCCCCTCCAGTGCCAACACATCCTTTGTCAGGTTCACCTGATAAAGGGGCAGCACTTCAAAAGCTTGTGACTTCAAATAAACCTGTTGGACCATAACCTGATGTCATGTGACATTTGACCTTGTCCACCTTAGTCCAACACCAGCACTTTAAATCAAATCTTATTCACTTCAAGGACCAGAGAGAAACAGAAGGTCCTGAGCGAAAGTTTTCTTTCCCTCTCTCTCCTTCAACCTTGCAAACTTGAACCCTGACTGTTGTTTTACTATTCATGTCAACTGGAGATAACTCACCCAGGTTGTTGTTTCCAGAAAAGCAAATAAATCATTTGTCTACATCTCTTTTGATCTTGATGTTGAAACTGGCTGGAGCCCAGCTTTGATCTGCCTATGAGAACTGCAAAACTCATCCATCTTTATTGAACTTTAGACCGCTGAAAACATTCACTTTGTAACAAATACAAGGTCTTGTGCCTTAGAGGCAACGGCCTGCCTGAACTAGTTGGCCATTGAATCATGAAGGGTTAGGGAAATCGCTCAGGGAATTCTTCCACCACTTCCTCAAAATTCTCAAGAAGGAAAAGGAGCAAAAGCTATTGTAATAGATTTGTACATAGATGTTGGAGCTTCTATTATTTTACCTGGACTGGGTTAAGTGCAACAAATTTTGTTTTTCAAAAGAAACTCCAGAAAATCTCTGTTATTTTCTTCTATAATGACCGCAGATAAAACAGTTAATCACTCACTGTTTTGGCATTCATATCCTCTTAAGAAAACACCTTGTGGTCAAACAAAGTTTAAAGGAAACGTTAAAAGGTTAACAAGTAACGTTTAAAACCATCCAACTCTTCCTCACCAAAGCATAACACAAATTCATTAAGTTCTTTAAAGAACTAATAAGCAAAGTGGTAAAAGAGGAATCTACAGATGTGATGTGCTCAGGTTTCCATAAGGTATTCAATTTGGCGATGTTGAATATTACAGCCATCAAAGGGGAAGGAGGTGGTGCAGTGGTAATGTCACTGGACTAGTAATACAGAGCACTAAGCTAATGTTGTGGGGCCATCAGTATGAAGCCCACTATGGCAGAATTCAATACCTGGAATTAAAGGCTAGCCTAATGGCAACCATTGGTGATTGCCAATAAAACACATCTGGTTCACTAATGTCTCTTAAAGAAGAGAATCAGCCATCCTTACCTAATCTGGCTGAAATGTGACTCCGGACCCACAGCAATGTGGCTGACTTTTAATTGTCCTCTGGGATAAACAGGTTATTTTTGGGTTGTAAACCTGTGAAGTGCCCACAGGGATCAGACCTGGGATGTTAACAATCCACAATCTATATGAACTGCTTGGATGAAAGGACTCAATATATGGTGGCTAAATTTGCTGACGATGCAAAGATAGTCAGAAGAGTAAGTTGTGATGAGGATATAAGGTGCTTGCAAACAGATATAGACAGGTTAAGCGAAGGGGCAAAAAATTGGCAGATAATGTGGAAATGAGCAGTGTAATGTGTTAAAACATGAACTTGTTCACTTTGGCAGGAAGAATAGGAAAGCATTATGTTATTTAAATAACAGAGGATGCAGAGCTCTAGAGTACAAATGGATCAAAGTAACCTGAAGTGCACATGAAGCACAAAAGGTTAGACTGCAAGAACAGCAAGTGATTAGGAAGGCAAATGGAATGATGCCATTTATTGCAAAGGGAAATCTAGTATAAAAATAAGTAAGTCGTCCTATAGCTGTAAGGCCTTAGTAAGTTTACACCTAGAATACTATTTACAATTCTGGTCTCCTTAATTAAGTAAAGATATGATTGTATTATAAATAATTCAGAGGAAGTTCACTCAACTGATTCCTGGAATGAAGGGTTTGTCTAAGGAAGGAAGCTTGAGCAGGTTGGGAGTTTGGAAGAGTGAGAGGTGATCTAGTAGAAGTGTAGAAGATCAAGATGAGTCATGACAGGATGGATGCTGATAGGATGGTTCCCCTTGTGGGAAAGTCTAGGACTAAAGTACACAGTTTTAAAAGAAGGGGTTTCCCATTTAAATTGAAGACTAAGAAGTTTCTCTCACAAGTTTGTTAGTCTGTGGAATTCTCTTTTCCAGACAGCAGAAGAGACTAAATCGTTGAATATGTTCAAGGTGTATTTAGATAGATTTTCAACAAAAAGAAAAAAGGAAGTCGAGGGTTATGGGGATTGGGGTAAGACAAGAAAGTGGAATTGAGGCCACAATCAGATCAGCTAAGACTTTATCCACTGGTGAAGCAGGCCTATTTCTGCTCCTAATTCTTGTGTCCTTGCAACTGATTCCAGATTTTGGGACAGAAGTCTAATAGATTGTCTTCCCATCATTCTGCATGTTGAATAGTTCCAAATTCTCCCACAAAAAATAAAACCACAATAATTGGGAGTTCTTTGTCCTATGCAGTCACTGCTGCTGGGTGTATACTCTTTCCTGGATGTTGTAGCAAGTTCAGAGAGGGGAAACCTTTTGCATTCTGTCTGTCTTTTTCATTGTTGTGTATACTGCAATACCTATTTCCCGGCCTTGATCACTTTGCAAGCATCGCCCTGTAATAGGATCTAAATCTTTTGTCGCTGTTAATTCCTTTATTCTAGTGAATTCTTCATATATTCCAGTAAAGAACCTTATGTGGAATGTGATCTTGATGGACGAGTCTTGGTCAATATGTCTGGAGATATTATAATAATCCAGGATAATATCTTGCAATGAAAGATCTTGAGATAATTTCCACGTATTTTTCACTTTGTTATTGAAACAAGGAAATCCTTTTGACAACGATTTTGATGCAGCAGCCAACTAATCTAGACGTGCTTCATAAGTGGAGGATTCAATCCCAAAGTTCCAAATCTGATTAGCTTCCCAATAATAGCAGATGTTATAGCTTCCACTTTCTTGTGTTGGTTTTCAAAGGAAGGTCGAACTGCAACTGCTACATCACAAGAATAGAATTCATATATAATTGAGAATAGAGAATGTTTATTATTTCCCCATGTCACGGTCAAATACCACTTCATGACAATCAGAATTATTCCCGGAATGTCTCCAAGATCGGCCTCACATGGTGTAACGAAGATATTTTGTGACAGTAAAAATGAGATTGAAAATGACAAGAACTTCAGGTGAAACCTCCTTGCCTAAATTCCAAGTTTCCAGTCTATTTCTTTGGACCGAATTTTATGGAGCTCGGCAGTGGGTAGGAATATGATCTGAAGGTGTGCAGGTTGCCAACTTCTGTCCCCACCTTTGACAAACACTTGATAGGTGGCTAATTAATGGTCACCCACTGGGGAAAACTGGCCAACTGTAGACAGGAAAGGTGGACAACTGGCCGACTAGGAATGGAATGACTGTGTCAAGAGGGGCAGGTCATGAAGCAGAAGACCATCATTATTTCCCAGTTAAAGCCACCCCTGGCATGAACTGTGGCATTTGGCCCAGACATCATCATTTTGAGGCTGAATTTGTTACAAGACTGTTAAACGCATTGAACTATTGCTGCAGGTAACAGCTTGATTTTAAATGTGGAAGATTACTGCCCTCTTAGTGAATCAATCTAGACTCTTTGCCAAGGAGGAAAGGACAACTGAATGCTCATCTCCTCTATAATTAGGTAGTGTTTAGGAAAAAAAGCCCAAATGCAATCTTTTAATAATCTACATTTCTCCATGATGGGAGAGAGAATGGAGCCCCAGCTAGTGATGACCTAGGTCAGCTTCATTGTTTGATGATGACCCGTTATGAGTCCTCCTCCAAGTTGGTGAAGGGGGCATCCTTATGCTGGCAGACTGGTAAAGGAGACCTCCCAGCAAGACCAAAGCAATCTGGACAGAGGCAGCAGCAGAGGTTGACAGCCATAGGGTGAGAACCTGGCTGCTGTGCAGGGAACAGCTGACTGACATCTTGAGATCTGCTAGTGTGAATGTACAACTATTTTGGAGATCTAGATGCGAGAGGGTAAAGTGGCTGGAATTTGGGCTTCCCTCCTGCAAATGCCTAAGTCTGGAAGGTGACATGTTACAAATATGCTACCTTGCATGGCAACCAGGTTCATGGGATATGGAACTCCAGTGTGTGTCACTTGGCAAGCAACACTGAATAATGGTGGCCCTCAACAATGGCCACCTATATGAGGATTTTATTGGAGCACACCCGCAGCATCTTCATTACAGTGTTCCTTTTCATTTGCACGATGTCCATTGTGGTAAAAGTTGTGGGATTTATATATATTTTAACATCATTAGCATCAAATTTGGATTTTAAGTGATAACATATAGATTCTTCTGTGTGTCTGCAGGGATTGATGATTGGATTGAATGCCTCTGTAGCCATGGTGATTTTTTTAATAAACAGTCTGTGCAGACTTACTTTTAGAACTAATGGGTTTTATTTACCTGAGGAAAGTTTATGACCGAGCAAAGTATACAATTGTGCCTCAAGGTTTCTGTTAGAAATTTCTGGACTTGTTTTTTTCCCAAGCTTAAGTGAAATTCCCACAGCTTTGAGAAAGAGAGAGAGAACACTTTTTACTTGTACTTTCAGTTTATTGCAGTTCTATGGAAGTTTGCATGTGTAAAGTTGCTATTGAAGAAGGGAGAAATTAGGTAGACTTGACACTACATTACCTTAATGTAAAGAGATAGTGACACTCCCAGGCTAGAAATGTTTTAATAAAATACTGAAGAGGCTATTTGAAGCTGAGAGCATATAAGCTCAGGTATACGATAGGTCCAGGAAGAAGCCATCAGATTTTCCTGACTGGGGGCTGAATCTTACTATTGTTTTGACTAAGTGTAAATCATGCAGAATTGATGGAATGATTCTCAATCTATTTTACCAGCCACTCTCATTGCTATGTAAGTCCTCACAGCATGAATACAGCCCATTTCTGCCCCATCTTATCACATGCTGTTCACAGACGAGATAGCAAGAACTACAGATGCTGGAGTAAGAGACAACACAGTGTGGATCTGGAGGAACACAGCAGGTCAGGCAGCATCAGAGGAGCTGGAAAGTTGACGTTTCAGGTCGGGACCCATCTTTCACTCTGCTCATGTTCTGTCAATGGTATCCTTCTGATGCATGCAACACCTTCCCTCACTCACTCACTTTCATTAGCCCTCATCCTCCACAAATACTAACCTCCACATTGTCTCTTCATTCCCTCGGAACATCCCAACACCTTTCCCCCATGAACCAACCCTAATAAACTGTGTCTCTCAGTTCTGTTTTACGCATTTGCCTCACTTATATCATAATAGGAGAAGACATCCCATGACAGGGTCAGATGGGGGTCAGTGGAGTTGGGGGGTTGGGGTTGACTGCTGCTGAACATCCATGTCTCACCTTTCCCCCCTTAATTCTATTTCTCTGAGTGAGCATAAATGCTTACTAGACAGATTTACTGAGGGTGCGAAGTGTTTTGTTTAAGTGGCTGAGAATTCCACAGTTTTTGTCTCATTACTTTTCAGGTCATATTGTGGTTTTTCAAATGCCATTCACAAAAATTGACTATCTGTGTCACAATGATGAGAGAAAACCTGGGACATACATTAGTAGAACCTATCCGCTGACTAAAGTCTAAGATGTGGTTCTAAAATTCACCCAATGTAGGTGGACAAAAGGGGCAGCAGCGGGCAATGCAGGGCACAGCACAACTCAGAATGACAGTCATGGCCATCTTCAGTTGACAGCTTGGATATTAATTGGAAATGAATTTGTGACAACAACTGAATGAAGTTCACCAAGAACATGGAGCTTTGACAGCATCATCTATAGCAAGGCCTTATCCTCAGTAGCACCAAGATACCACAGGTAGATAACAACTGAAAAAGTAAAATAAAATGAGCCTATTCAGAAGCTGGAAGAAAAGAAAAGCCAGAGGATGACAAAGGTCGATCTGAAGGATTTCTGTCAGAGTCATATATACATAAGTATAGTTGGTTATTAGGACTCAGCTCCCGGATACTGACAATGCAATGAAGTTTTGACGACATATGATGAAAGGTGAAAGAGTGCATGCCCATCACCATTCACAGCTTCAGGATTGTCTGGCTGGGACAATGAGAACGTCACTTCACACTTTTGGGAAAAGTAACAATTGACGCTCCCTAAATTTTCGCAAAATAAGAGAAAGGCTCTTATGTCTCAAATTATTGACTCACTTTTTCTCACCATGTTCTCTTTATAAGGAACGGCGGTAAAGCATTTTTATGAGGTGATGGCATTCTGTTATCACCAGACATCAATCCTTCAATCAGGTGTAAGCATTAGCCATGGAAAGCGACTAGCCCATATGGAGTCCCCGGCCATACACTCAGAATTAGTGCGGACCAGCTGGCAGGAGTATTTGCAGACATCTTTAACTTCTCCTTACTATGTTCTGAAGTCCCTACCGCTTCAAGAAGACCACCATTATCCCGGTGCCAAAGAAAAATCATGTAGTGTGCCTCAATGAGGACCACCCGGTGGCTCTGACCTTCATAATTATGAAGTACTTCTAGAGGTTAATCATGACTCACATCAACCCCAGCCTCCCAGATTGCCTTTATCCTTTGTAACCATTGCAACAGGTTCATGGCAGACACCATCTCTTTGGCTCTACACTCATCCCTGGTACATCTGGATAACAAGGATACCTATGTAAGGCTCCCACTTATTGACTACACCCTGCCTTCGACGCTATAATTCCAAACTAAGTCATCTCCAAACTCGAAACCTAGGTCTCAGCTCCCCACTCCATAACTAGATCCTCGACTTCCTGACCCATGGACCACAATCAGTAAGAACAGATGACAACAACTCCTCCACCATAATCCTCAATACTGGTGCCCCCTAAGACTGTGTACTGAGTCCCCTACTGTACTCCTTAAACACTCACGAATGTGTGGCCAAATTCTGCTGCAACTCCAATTACAAGTTTGCTGATGACACCACCGTTATAGGTTGGATTTCAAACAGAGACAGAATACAGAAAAGCAATTAAGTGCTTAGCGGTATGGTGTAAAGATAACAATCTCTCCATCAATGTCAGCAAAATGAAGGAGCTTGTCATTGACTTCGGGAAGTGGAGTGGACGGCACACCTGTCTGCATCAATGGTGCTGAAGTGGCGATGGTAGATAGTGTCAACTTCCTGGGATTTATGATCACTAACAATCTATCCTGGTCCACCCACATCGAGGTGATGGTCAAGAAAGCACATCTCTACTTCCTCACAAGACTAAGGAAGATCGGCATGTGCACAAAAGCTCTTACGAATTTTTATAGATGCACCATAGAAAACATCCTATCTGGATTATCACAGCATGCTTTTTGTAAGACTGCAAGTAACTACAGGGAGTTGTGAACACAGCCCAGACCCCACACAAATCACCCTTCCATCCATTGAATTCATCTATACTTCCTGCTGCTTCAGGAAGGCAACCAACATAATCAGAAACACCTCCACTCTGGTTATGCTGTCTTCCATTGGGCAGAAGATATAAAAGTTTGAATAAACGTACAAACAGTTTCAAGAACAGCTTTTCCCCTGTTGTTATCAGACTTTTGAACGGACCTCTCAAATGTTAATTCTGATCTCTGTCTCTGCACCTTCTCTGCAGCTGTAACACTATATTCTGCACTCTGTTCTACTACTCTGATGCACTTCTACGGTATTATCAGTCTGCATAGAACACGAAGAACACCTTTCACGGTATCTCGGTTTATGTGTTAACAATAAATCAAACTCAAACTTAGTTGATGTTCTGGGTACGGGGTCAAATCCTGCCATGCAGATGGTGGAATTTAAATAAATCAATTTTAAAAATCTGGAATTAAGAGTCTAATGAAAACATTGTTAATTATTGAGAAAACCCATCTGGTTTATTAACGTCCCTTAGGGAAGAAATTACTGTCTTTATCTGGTTTTGCCAACATATGACAGTCCAGACCCACAGCAATTATGGCTGACTTCAACTGCCCTCTGGGCAATAAAAATGCTGGCCTAGCCAGTATTGCCCACATCCTGTGAATGAATAAAAAAAAGAGGATGGTCAAGGTTTCCTGTTACCAAAGAGAGAATGACAGGAGATTACTTCCAAACATCATGTGATCAATGTCAGGCATTGAGTGCAGGAGTGCAATTGTTGTATTATCCTTCACTATGAGGCATTGTTTATCATCTGTCATGGCAATGCGTCTCTCACAGCTAGTGAACACATTGCTTGGGACATTGACATTACAGTTCACAAATCTATTCTCAAAAAGATGTTTCACAAGAATAATGTGCATTTCTAATTCTATTGTCTGTGTAGTAGGTTATGTCAGTGCATTTAATGATTTTGATGGCAATAAACTCAGCATCTAACTTTTGAAGAAAACTGTGTTGTTAAAAATCTAAACAATGGTAACTTTTTTGTCAAAGCAGATCTAACTTCAAGGGTGAAGACGCTTCTTCAGAGATATGCTGAACAAGTGAATCAAGCATGCAGCATAGTGTCCTACTAGGCCCAATCACCTTCACCTGCTTCATCAATGACCTTTAATGTTGATTTAAAGCAAAGGTCAGGTTAAGTGGAAATTTAAGGAAGATTTTGTTTTGTGCAGAGGTGGTGGGTATCTGGCACTCACTGCCTGAAAGAGTGGTAAAGATAGGAACCACGTAACATTTAAGAAGTATTTTGATGACCACTGATGCATCATATACAGTGCTATGGGATAAATTTTGGAAAATGAGATTAGTGTAGATAAATGCTTGATGACCAGCATGAACACAATAGGCTGACGGCCTCTATTCATGTTGCAAAACTTTTGCCCTTCCATCCATCGTAAGATCAGAAGGGAGGACATTCATTGACGATTGAACAATGTTCAGCATCATTTGCCACTCCTCAGACACTGAAGCAGTCCATATCATCACACAGCAAGGCCTTAGCGATATTTAGGTTTGGGCTGACAAATGGCAAGTAACACTTGTATACACAAAGTCCCACGTAGGGACCATTTCCCTTGACATTCAATGTCAATACCATTGCTGAATCTCCTACTATCAACATTCTGGGGTTACTGCTAACCAGAAACTGAACTAGCTATACAAATACTGTAGCTTTAAGAGCAGGACATAGGTTAGGAATTCTGCAGCAGCTAACTCAACAGCTGTCACCCCAAGCCTGTCCACCATCTACAAGTCAAGTCAGGAATGTGATGGAAAACTGTCCAACATGCCTGGATGAGTGCAGCTCCAACAACACTCAAGAAGCTTGACTGTATCCAGGACAAAGCAACCTGCTTGGTTGGCACCCCTAACCAATACATGATTGTAGCAATTCACCAATCCTGCTGCAACAGCCCCTTCAATATCTGTGCCCTGTATTACGTACGAGACAAGGGCAGCAGATGTATTGGAATACCACCACCTGCAAGATCTCTTTCAAGCTGGTCACCAGACTGACTTAGAAATATATTGCCTTTCCTTCATTATCATTAGGGTCAGCATCAGTAACAGTATTGTGGGATGTTCCTACATTCCTAAGGACTGCAGTGGTTCAAGAAGGCTGCTGACCACCATCTACAATACACATTGCATGACCAGCTATAAAAATGGCAGGGAGAATGTAGAAAATTAGTAGAGATGTCCCTGTTACAGAGACATGGTTATAGACAGACAACAACACAGTTAAATGAATCACTTCTCTTACATCATGAAGTGTGATTGCTTTTCAGTGATTAAGCCTTCCAGATATTCATTATAACATAGATATTTAATGAGCTCCATTGAGAAGTAAGAACCATCAATCTGATTCTGGCTGAAGAATGATTTGGAAAGTGAGATTCTGAAGTAAAAATATTTTCACATGAATTTGTTCAGGAAGCAGGGAAGCTGTCTGATGATGGAGTGTTATGGTGTAGGACTGCATTTATTTTATGACATTACTGTTGAAACATAATTGTCTTATCCTTCAGTAATCAGTTATCTCCATACTCTCTGTATAAAATTGCTGACAAGTAGGGTAGATAATTCAACTGAAGGTAAGCTACCATTCTGCACACATTGTGACCTGTTAAGAAGCAATGAAAAGGACTAATTCAGACAATGCAAAGTTGCTCTATTTAAACATTGTTGGAAAACATGTAACCAGAGACGATATTTCTGAGGGATCGTCCAGTGAAACTATATGGACAGAAATTAGAACTAAGAAAAGGATGATCACCTTAATGGAACTATACTATAGCCCCCCCAAAGTAAGAGAAAAATGAGGTACAAAAATGCAGAGAGATCTCAGATATATGTAAGAATAATACGGTTGTAATAGTAGGGGATTTTAATTTTTCAAACATTGACAGGGACTGCCCTTGTGTTAAAGGCTTGTATGGTGAAAAATTTGTTAAATGTGTTGAAGAAAATTTTCTTTATCAACATATAAATGTACCTATGGAGAAGGAGCAAAACTTGACCTTCTCTTGAGAAATAAGGCAGGGCAAGTGACTGAAGTGTTAGTAGGTGAACACTTTAGGACTAGTGATCATAATTCTATTAGTTTTAAAATAGTTATGGAAGAGGATAAGCCTTCCATAAATGTTAAAATGCTTAACTGGAGTAAGCAAATTTTAATGGTATTAAACAAAAACTTTCGAAAGTTGATTTGAGTAGACTGTTGCAGGTAAAGGGACATTTGACAAGTGTGAGGCTTTCAAAAGTGTGATAAAGAGAATTCAGAGGCATTATGTTCCTTTTAGAGTAAAGGGTAAGGCCGGTAACAGTAGGGAACAATGGATGAATAAAGATATTGAGGTTTTGGTCAAAAATAAGAAAGAATCATATATTAGATATAGACAACTGGGATCAGATGAATTTCTTGTAGAGTATAAAGAGTGTAGGGGCATTCTTAAGAGGGAAATCAGGAAGGCAAAGGCGGGGATATGAGATAGCCTGGGCAGATAAAGTTAAGGATAATCCACAGAGATTCTACAAGTACATTAAGAGCAATTAGAGAGATAGAGAATAGGGCCTTTTAAAGATCAACAAGGTCGTCTATGTGTTGAACCTCAGGAAATAGGAGACATACTAAATGAATATTTCTCGTCAGTTTTTACTGTGGAGAAAGTAATGGAGGCTGGGGATCTTGGGGAAATAAATATTGATGTTTTGAAAACAGTTCACTTTACAGTAGAGGAAATGCTGGAGGTCTTAGGAAACATAAAGCTGGATAAATCCCCAGGACCTGATCAAGTATATCCCAGGATGTTATGGAAAGTTGGAGAAGAAATTGTGAAACCCCTGGCAGAGATATTTGCATCATCAATAACTACTGGTGAGGTGCCAAAGGACTGGAGAGTGGGTAACATTGTGCCTTTATTTAAGAAAGGCTGTAAGGAGAAGCCGGAGAACTATAGACCTGTGAGTCTGCCATCGGTGGTGGGTAAGTTGTTGGAGGTAACTCTGAAAGACAGGATATACATGCATTTGGACAAGCAAGGACTGCTTAGGGATAATCAGCATTGTTTGGTGCGAGAGAGATCATGTCTCACAAACTTAATTGATTTTTTTTGAGGATGTAACCAAAAAGATTGATGAGGGCGGAGTCTTGGATGTTGTTTACATGGACTTTAGTAAAGCCTTTGATGAGGTTCCACATAGTAGATTAATTAATAAAATTAGACCACATGGGATTCAGGGCGAGCTTGCCAATTGGATATAAAATTAGCTTGATGGTAGGAGACAGAGGAATCAGTATTGGGCCCACTTTTGTTTGTCATTTATATGAATGATTTGGATGAGAATACAGGAGGCATGGTTAGTAAGTTTGCAGATGACACCAAAATTGGTGGTATAGTGTACAGTAAAGAAGGTTACCTAAGAATACAAAGAGATCTTGATAAATTGGGTCAATGGGCTGAAGAGTGGCAGATGGAGTTTAATTTGGATAAATGCGAGGTATTGCATTTTGGTAAAACAAACAAGGGCAGGACTTATAAGGCCATGGATAGTGTTGTAGAACAGAGAGATCTAGGGGTTCAGGTACATGGTTAATTGAAATTTGCGTCACAGGTAGGGTGGTTAAGAAGGTGTTTAGCATGCTTGCCTTGATTGCTTAGACATTTGAGTATAGGAGTTGGGACGTCATGTTGAGGTTGTACTGGAGGCTGATGAGGCCTCTTCTGCAATACTGTGTGCAGTTTTGGTTGCCCTGCTATAGGAAGGATATTATTTAGCTGGAGAAGGTTCAGAAAAGATTTATCACGATCTTGACAGGAATGGAGGGTTTGAGTTATAAAACTAGGCTGGATAGGCTGGGATTTCTTTTGCTGGAGCATAAGAAGTTGAGGGGTGACCTTATAGAGGTTTATAAAATCATGAGTGGCATAGCTAAGGTGAATAGTAAGAGTCTTTTCCGGGGGGTGGGGGGCAGTTCAAAACTAGGGGGCATATTTTTAAAGTGAGAGGAGAAGGATTTAAAAAGGACTCAAGGGGCGACTTTTGTACACAGAGATGGTTTATGTGTAGAATGAACTGCCAGAGGAGGTGGAGGATGCAGGTACAGTTACAACATTTAAAAGACATTTGGATAACTACATGAATAGGAAAGGTTTGGAAAGATATGGGCTAAATGCAGGCAAGTGGGACTAGTTTAGTTTGGGAACATGGTCACAATGGACTAGTTTGACTGAAGGGTCTGTTTCCAAGCTGTATGATTCTATGACTCCTAGAGACAGCTAGCCTTTTAACCAGTAACAACAGAAAATATGTTTTTGTAAAATAGCTTTGAAAGTGGATAAGCACTTATTCATCTTGTTGTCATTGTTGAGAAAGGAAGCGTAGATCTGGAGCTCCCCTGAATGACAATGATAATGGCCTCAACTAGGCTCAAGGTACCATTCTAGAGGGGGACTTAGATAATAACTGACTAATCAGCTGGACAAACCTGGGGTCTTTAACCAATATGGCTCAGAACCAAGTTGGGAACATTGTATAACTTAAGAGTTCGTAAGATGCTAATTACACATCATCATCAAGGACAAAAGAAGACAGGCAGTAGGTTTCAATCAAGAGACAAAGTGCCTGATTAACCAGAGATTGAGGACTGACGTTTGATGGTAAACGTGACTACAGGTAATTGCCATTGTTTAAAGAAAGAGGTAGACAAAAAAGCGGCTAACTACAGGCCTGTTAGCTTAACTTCTGTAGTGGGGAAAATGCTTGAATCTATAATCAAATAGCGAGACATCTCAATAGAAATTTTCCCATTGGGTAAGTTCAAATAATTTACTGGAATTCTTTGCCCCAGTGAAGCAGTTGAGGCTACCTCGTTGAATGTTTTTAAGACAAAGATAGATTTTTGAACAGTAAAGGAATTAAGGGTTACGGTGAGCGGGCGGGTAAGTGGAACTGAGTCCATGAAAAGATCAGCCATGATCTTATTGAATGGTGGAGCAGGCTCGATGAGCCAGATGGCCTACTCCTGTTCCTATTTCTTATGTTCTTAGTAAAATATCATGATTTTGTGCTTATTGTGCAAAACTTAAGAACATTTATAAAGCTTGTGAAAGACCCCTTGTACCTGTGTGATTTTGTAATTAGGATGAGCTGGAAAGTATATTTTTTTTGCATTCTGCTGCTGCGTGGATTTTCCAGCACCGGTAGCAATTCAGAATGCAGTCCCATCTAATGATTTCCATAGATTTGTGCTATGCTCCCTGAAGAGTCTTGTATCTGATGGACAGCTGTCATCTTCAGGTCAGAACAGATGAAGTGATGCTCCGAGACATGATCAGTACACAGGTCGAGAGAAGGGTAATTAGAAGTGTGGGGAAGGGCCATGCCTTTTTCAACTTGCCATGTGGTACACAATCTTGGATCTTATCCCCTGATGTTAAGTACTGCCTTCTTTGGTTTTGTCAGATAATTAACTGACTTGTGGATCTTTTCAGCAGACAGTGAACTTATCTTTGGATTCCCTTGCCACCAACTATAATGGTGATAAATGAACATCTGAAATCCATTAAACTGTCAATTTTTGTCTTCAGAGGAAATACTGTAAGATCCCTTTGTCCTTCTGTCCCTCCCTGCTAAAAGAACATCACAAATGTCAGCAAGAATCGGTCATGTAGGCCCTTCGAACCAGTACAACCATTATGAAATGAGTTTTTCTGTAATGCTTCCAAGGCATGTTTAGTTGGTTGTTTCCACTGTCGAGTGAAAGTAGTACAAGACGGCACAGCCTCAAAATTAGGGTGAGCAGATTTAAAACTGAATTGAGGAGGAACTTCTTCCCCCAAAGAGGTGTGAATCTGTGGAATTCCCTGCCCAGTGATGTAGTTGAGGCTTCCTCATTGCATGTTTTTAAAGCTCAGATAGGTAATTTTTTGAACAGTAAAGGAATTAAGGGTTATCGTGAGAGGGTGGGTAAGTGGAATTGAGGCCATGAAAAGATTAACCATGATCTTATTGAATGGCGGAGTAGGCTCGAAGGGCCAGGTGGCCTACTCCTGCTTCTGGTTCTTATGTTCTTATATCCTACCACAGGAACTAAGACCAACCTCAAAATAGTATTCTGGGTCTGGTCTCAGAAAAGCCCAATACTAATTGCAGCAAGACTTCCTTATTTTTTATTCGATTTTTTTTGCAATAAAGGCAGATATGTATTCAATGGAGACATGGACAATGTATAGCAGACACCTCCAATTTGTAAACAAATATCACCAGAGATGCCTCTACAAAATCTTGCAGATCTATAGGCAGCACAAGTACTCCAACATCAGTGTCCCCCCTCAGGTCAACATTCCAAGCATCAAGGCTCTGGTCACTGTCAATTAACTGCATTGGGCGGGCCACATTGACTGCATGTCTGACTCAAAACAAGTTCTTTACTAAAGTGTTTACCAGGACGGCAGAGGAAACACTCCAAGGACATCCTCAAAGCCTCCCTGAAAATTGTGGTATCCCCAGTTATCCACGGCAGTCTCTAATCCATAACCATCCAACTGGTGAGCAGACATCCATAATGTGGCAACCATCTCAAACATTTCGAATAGACTCATGTGGAAGCCAAATGCAAACAGTGGAAGGACCATGTGAAAACCTGAGCATCTCACCCATCCCTTCTACAAGCACCATTTGTGGCGGGGTTTATGGATCTAGTACTAAACTGTTTTGTCATCTCAGGACCCACAATTCCAGAATGGAAGAAAGCCATCCTTAGTCTCAAGGGACTGCCTAAGAGGAAAAGATGTTTGTTTTCTATTTGCACACTGAATCTACAAGTTTACTTTCTGTGATTTGTATAAGTTTGTGAACATTTAAACTCTTTCACCATTGAAAATTATTCTCTCTTTTTATTTTCCCTACCAAACCCAATACCCTCACATTTCTTTACATTAGATTCCATTAGTCACTTCTTCACTCCTAACCTGACCATGTGGTTTTACAGCGTCTGTGTGCCCTCAGGGCTCACTTTACCACTAAGCTTTACGTCATCAGTAAACTTATAAACATATTAGTTTTAGTCCCTTCATCTAAATGACTGTCACAGATTGTAACTAGTTAAGGATCCAGCAATGACCTTTATGCCACTCGATTGTACCGGCATTTCAACATAAAAAAAACCTGTTTGGGTCAATTGCATTTTCCGTCCTTTAACCAATTCTCTATCCAGCCCTTGTGCAATAACCTTCCTTATTTGCACCAGATGCCTTCTGAAAATCTGAATATTTTTCAGTCACTTTGTGTGTGTATGTGTGTGACTGTATCTGTGTCTCTTTCTCTGAATGATTGTAAAAGATCCATAAACACCAGTGGAGTACTTTAAATTTGTCCATGGTAGACATTTTGAGGCATTTATTACAGAGTCAGATATCTCTTTAATTCAGCTTTAATTCTTTAGATATCTAGACAGATATGGAGACCTTCACTTTAGGTTACAAGGTGACTTAATGAATGTTTTCAGTATTCGGGGGAATCTAGAGGGTAAATATTGAGAAACTATTACTGCTGGCCAGCTGTTTGAGGACTGGGGAGTTAAGTTAGAGCCAGGCCTTTCAAGATTTAAGTTAAGAAATACTTGCCAACACGTAAGATATCAGAAATTTGGAATCTTCTTTAGCAGACAAAAAGTGATGTGAGGATGTGAGGTAAATTGTTCATTTTGAAATCTGAGATTGATAAATTTTGATGATCGTACCCACACCTCTCACCTCCACATACACAGGTTACCTTTCTGGTTTCTAACTAAATCTATTATTTCCTTAGGTATCCTCTTGCCGGTTATGTATTTATAAAAATATCTTTGAACTTCACTCGTTTTCACTTGCCATGTATTCTTTTTGCCCTCTCCTGGCTTTCCTGACTTCCTTTTTAGTATCACCTTGTAGTCTCTATGCTGCTCTTGGTTTTCTACAGTATTGAGCTTTCTGCATTAGCCTTCTTTTGCCTTATACTGTTGGTGTGGTCCTGACTCTGCCTCACTTCACTGCTGCTCCATCTCCAATCTCATATCTCCTGTTTCTGCCTCACTTCCCTCTCTATTTCCCTCTTCTAACCATGTTAACTATCATTAGGGGTCAACTTAAATCATGGAAAATTTGAACACACTTTACAAGTCTCACAGCTTGAACAGTAAAATTGGAAGTTATTTCACAGCTATATTTATACAATATAACCAGCAAAGTACATCACGTGATGGGAGATAGCAAACATTGTAACATTTCGGTACACATTGTACCTCAATGTTGTAATAAAGTGTTCAATAAGACCTGTTCAACCAACTGTCATTTCACAGCTGCAACATTTCACTAGGTCCACAGTCTCTGCAAACATTAATTCATTGCCAAAGCAAAGCTCACAAATTCAACACAACCTTCCTTCGTTGCTCTGTTCTGTTAACTCTGATAGATTCCTGGTCTTAATCGGAACTGTATTCCATTTTCACGTAACCTTTCCTTAACTCTTTAATTATCTAATTGTAGTCAGGGAATGAAAAAGTGAATTAGAAAGGAAATTTGGAAAGCATTGTCCCACATCCAGCACTGATACACATACAGGACACTTCCGTATCATTTGGTATGGGTCTAACAGACCCAAACAGAGTGAGGAAAGGCAGGGGGACAGAAGCAGGGTGAAGCTTCCAGTCTCGAATAGGGATTTTGCAGATTTTATAACATATAAACTGAGCAACAAAAGGTTATTCCTTAATTAGAGATCCGAACACGAATTTAATTCATTCTCAACGGCAGAAATATTGCTGACGCTTGAAGTTATCAAACAATGTTCAAATATGCAAGAATCCAGGAGTAAGAAATGTTTTAATCCTGACAGGATTTAGCCTCACTAACTTTGTATTTACAAGACACAATCATAGATCAAATAATCCGCGTACAACCGCGAAAGTTTGGCACAGAACTGAAATGGAAGCGATAACCCTTTTGAGGAACAAATCGCAACAGTTAGGATTGCTCTTTATTTCAGACCTGACGGCGTCCAAACCTCATCGCCGACGTAAAATATTTGAGAAGCTGCTGGAAAAAGCATACCATTGTTCACATAAGTCGAGACATTTGAATGACTGGCTTTTCAGAGAGGCAAATGCCCGACCCCTCAGCGAGTTTCTACACTGAGTCTGAGCCACACCCAGACCTAGAGCTCTCAGTCAGTGCTTAATGATCAGGGGGACTGGGTATCAGGATTCCTGCCACGATTGATTACGCACTGCTGCCCTTTACTGCTGGAGGTGCTCGACATTGAGATGAGAGCTCCAGTCTGTCCAGGGAACTAACCCAAAGCTTATGACTAAATAATTTTGAGACGCTGGTGCGAATAGACACATCAGCCTTCAAGAGGAGTGGCAAAAACTCAATGCCGGGGCGTTGTCTTACGAAACTATTTGTGTAAACAGAATGGAAGATATTTAATCTTAATCTGGTTTGTTTAAAAACGGGGAGATAAAAAAGAATGCTGAAGAAGGAGTGAAATGCGGGCGGGGGAGTGCAGGCAGTTAGTTACCTGTATCTCCAACAAAATTACAGTCTGGGTATCCAAGAGTTTTGCTTTTGAATGTATATTGGCTATACTCCTGAAAATCAACTCAAATCAAATTACTCAAACCAACTTTTTTTCCACAGAAGCAGCAGACGAAAATTTTCTCTGGGTTTAGAGATCCTATAAAATCAAACAAAAATTGAGAAAATAGAATAGAATAGCAATTTATTGCCACTGTATTTATGAAAATACAGTGAGATGTGTACAAGTCGCCACAATTCGGCGCCAATTAATTATAGAAATTATAAAAATTAATTGAGACAAAGTTAGGACAAAGTTAATCTTTTGTTCCCTCCACCACAATCTGGGTTTCTGGAGTGGCTTAGTAGAGTCCCTAAGAATTTAACCTGCTGTGTTAAATGTGCTTCCAAATAATAGAACTGACAAATGTTCTATAGAGTTTATATTAAATATGTACATAAAAATGCATCTTCTACTCTTAAAATTATGTCCTCACTTCCAGTTCATTCTAGCTAATAGCACAAGCTGCAACCTTTCCATTCATAGACACTGCAAAGTGGAACAAAACTGACATTTCATCTGGGCAAGTTAAACTCAGAATGCAATCGTCACCATAACAACAACTTGTATTAGTGCCTTTACCGTGATAAAACATTTCAAGGCACTTTATGGAACAAATCTTTGATGTTGAGCAACCTTAGGTTCAAAACATTTGGTTGAAGAGGCAGGTTTTAAAGGAGGACAGAGAGGCAGAGTTTGATGGAGGGAATTCTAGAACCACATGTAGCATCAGATGCCAGCTCTTAATTGAAGGAAAACTATTTTGACAACCAGTACTCCAAGAACTATATTTAATCTTCATCTGATTTGTTTAATAATAGGGATATAGAAAAAATCCTGAATGAAGAAGGAGTGGACTGTATTAGGGGAGTTAAGGTTAGTGATCAGGTTCAGTTAATCATCTGAATCTCAAAACAGATTATGGCCACATCCTTGCCAACATTTCTTTAAGTGCTCAGCAGCAATTAGAAATGCTAAGTTTGAAATGAAAACAAGACATTCTGAAAACACCCATATCAGCGACCCAGTCTAAAACATACAAGGTTTCTTTTACAGATGTTGATTGACATGCTCAGCAGGAAGATCTGTTTTTCATTTTCCACTTCTCATGGAAAGTGTGATCTGTATAGTTGGAGCTTTGACTTAAAAGATAGGGTGTACGATAAACTGACACCGACTGATGCAGGAACTTTAAAACAAAGTGCTTTGTGAAAGATGGCAGTGTTTAGCACCTTTCTGTATGCTAGTGTTCCAAAACCACTCTTCAGTGCAGCATCAGCCTTTCTGACACTAATACTGCCCATTGAACAATAGTTTGATTCATTTTATATTCAAATATCTAAGTTGTAATATTCTGTGGAGAATTCAAAGGCAGTGATGAAACAATAGCCTTACTAATTATGTTATCAACAGGAAAAAAATCTTGGGGAATGCATCAGCTTGTTTATCACTGCATGAGGTTCTTTATGTGACATTATTATAAACATGACTGCAATGGAGAAGGATAACCAAATATGATTCAAACACGCTACTCCTTAGTCTTATTTTTTAAGATTAACACAGCACAATCCCTTCTGATTAATTGAGCCTGCAATGTTAAAGGAAAATGCAAAAGTTTACCAATTCATGTCCTGTCATTTCACCAGAGAATTCCTATTTTAATAACTGCATATGAAAACATTCTGAATGATTTGCCTATCTCTAAAAACAAAAAGGATTTTTATCTATTGGTGGTGTTGCATTCAGATCATTCAGATCCTGTGACGGCTGAACTCGGCATAGAAGCCAACAAACAAAACTAGAATACAGTATCTACAAGTTGTTTTCCTGTATTTTGCAAAACATGCATGATCTGAACAGCAATTCGGTTATTTTGACTGCCCTGGCATATCCTTACACCTTTACAGAGCAAGTATATTGCACAGAAAACCTTTTACATTTCTTCCCTGACTCCAAGAGACATATGGATTTTATGTGGACACTAGGAACTGGGATTTTGAGAAAAAGCTCCTGGAAGTTTCCAACCATTAGGTGATGACAATCATGATAAAGATGATTGACATAAACAAAAATATGAACAACACCAGCCACAACTGCAGTAGCTAACAAATAAGTGATTTATTTCACAAAAAATTGATGCTATGGTACATTCAACTAACCATTCACATTCTGTTTTTTGATTCATTCACATGATGTGGACATCATTTATTGACCATACCTAATTGCCCATTAATCTGAGTGGCTTCTCAGACAATTTCAGAGGACAGTTGGGAGGCAACCACACTGCTATGGGTCTAGAGTCATATGTAGGTCAGACCCGGTAGAGATAACAGATTTCAGTCCCTAAAGGACATGAGTTACATCAGGCCATCTTTTCTCGTTCCCGATTTTTAAAATTCAATTCAAATTTTAACCGTCTTCTATGTCCCCAAAGCATGAGTCTGGGGTTCTTGATTACTAGCCCAGTGACATTACCACAATACTACTACCTCAGCTCAATTGTTCCCACACGATGTCCAACTGGTAAATGTTTGAAAACTGAGCAACATAAGGAAGTGAGCCCAGATTGAATTCAATGATGTGTTAAATTAGTTTTTGTCAGTTGAGGTTAGATTAGGGAAGTTTATGACTAACCTCAGGAACACTGGACTTGGAAGGAATAATGTCAAACATATATGTGTCAATAGTGGGATTGAAAACCCGACTCCATTTCACCCAACACAAATACCTTACAATTCATTTTGAACAAAATCTTTGGTAGAAGACAGAGAAACAAAAAGATTAAATAATTTTAGAAAATAGGGGGGAAAAAAAAATCATGGAAAATGCAGTTCCAAGAAACAAACCTATAAATTAATGATGCGTTTGCGATGTTTTCAGACGGGTTTTCGAGGTGGCATATGTTGAACAATAGATGGGGCATATCAAATGACGTCAGATAAATGTTTCCGATAGTATTAACATAGTACAAATTGGGCCTATGTGATCATCAACACCATGCAAGTAAGTCACATTCTGGAAATGTAAATGAATATTACATGCAATTGCAGAAAAAAGTCTTTAAAAACTGGAGCTGCTTCACAAAAGGAAAGAAAGAACCCAGAATAGATTTTCTAAAGGATTTATATTCTGCCTTAAATGTACAGGAAATCATAATGAGAATGGCAATAAGGTGGGGATTAGGATTTGTAATTTGATGCAATTTATCTTAAAATTTGGAACAGAATGTCTATGTGGGATTTTTTTGGGAATAAAAGTCTTGAGAAATCACTAAAGGTATAGAGAACACATGTACAACTGAATTCCCACCCAGGGCTCTGTAAATCCATAAGTATTTACTTTAAAATGCCACTGTTATTCTTGTTAATAATGGAAGTTGCTGCTGTTTCAGATCTGTCATCTTTTATCCTCCTTTTGAGTCCTGAAGAGCTCATCCAATCTTTCCTGTATTGGTCATCCTTCAATTGTTGAAAGAGAACCACTATTTGGCATCTTGGTTTAATTTCCAAATTGCCAGTGCCTCTGAGAGAACATTTTCATTGGAGCAGAGAAAATTCTCTTTTTGAAAAAAACAGAAGCATTAACACAAAAATATATGTGTATTTAGTTTAGTTTCTTCAACTAATAAAATTGAAGATCATTATATGACCTTAAGCTTATTCCAGTAAGATCACCTTACAAGAAATGGAGCAGGTTTGGTGACATTAAATGTGCCGCATTTTACAAAGTTATTGTAATAGCAAGTTTAATAAATGCACTATGAAGATTTAAAAATCACTCAGCCACCATCATTCAGGTCACACTTAGTAGGCCATGCTGTTGACCAAGTGTGTTCTATTTGTCAACAGCTCAAATGAATGACTGACCTGGAATGAACAGATACATTTAAGGGAAATGAAACATGTAAAAGATAGGGAAGAAGTTGGAAAGCTATAGCGAGCAGGTGTCTGAGGATTGGAGAAGGTGGTTGGAAAGAGAAACGACCTAACAGTCATATCACTGGACTCGTGCCGCAGATAGCGCCAACCAACTGTCTTCTCTTGACACTGCAATCTTCACCTCCTCAGTTTACTTCTTATCTCTCTCTCCCCTTGTCCTTGGTGATGTCCAGCCAAGACATCTGGCACCTGCTCAAGTTCCTGCAATTTTGCAGCTTGTCAGTTTTTCCTCCCGTATCTCTGAAGTTTCTCCTTGTGTCTCAACATCCAGAACAAGGCACAAGACTTAGATCTAGTTTGAGTGTGACACTGTCTGATCGATATTTGCAGTTTTTGGTTTTCAGTCAAAAATTCTTTTGGCTTTGGTCACTATGCCCAAATATCAAAAGATATATAGTGAACTGTATGCATCAGGAACCATAGACACCTTTCACTTTTGTAGTTTGGAACATTTGCTCATTATCTACATCCATTGTTTTACAATGCTTTGGTATGCCAATCGTTGATCATTATGATTATTGGCATCTCAACAAAAATATTTACGCTACTTGGGGTCCACTGTTATTTAATTGAAGTTTAATGACATAACACTGGGACTGTATGCCATTATAAGAACCAATCGTGTCTGAATTTTAAACATCAAAACAGGAAGAAAGTAATTGCAATGCTAGGAGTCAGTCCATCAAACCTGTTCTGCTCTTCAATGAGATCATGGCTGATCTGTATCCTAACTCCATTTTGACTCCATGTCCCTCTGTGCCGATTTGAGCCCGTATCTGTAATTTTTTTTAGGACTGAATGTTTCATTTCTCCTACCCTTTGTGTGATGAAATGTTTCCAAACCTCTCTCCTGAATGGCCTGGTTCTTATTTTCAGATTATGTCCCTTTGATACAGGCATGGATTTCCTTCACTATCGTGTCCCATATTGAATGGGATCTCTCAAACTAGCAACACTGGGGATAAGATTGAGGAACACCCAGTCAGTGAAGTCAAAGCTCACTTCAATGATTCCAGGTTCCAGATCTGAGACAACATACAGTGAGGTAATAGTCGTATGTGTCATTGTCCTCCACTTCATATCTTGCTTGCTGTTGTCCTTGCAGCAGAATTATGGAGAGGGTGATGGTTATGAGGAGACAAAGAAATATAATGATATCACGAGCTAACTGCTGGAGTTTGGAGAAGTGGAAGTAACGGAAAGAGGAAGGGAACTGCCTGGTCTCTGGCCTCAGGTTCTCCTGACTGATCATCTTCTCCTGTCACTCCAATCTTCTCCTTCTCAGTTCAACTTTCACCTCTTTTTCTCCTTGTCCTTGCTGACATTCAGCTGGATCTGTCCACAAGAGCCATGATTAACCGTACATGTTCCTCTGATCTTGCAGGTCCTGGAAATTTTCTCCTGTATCCTTAGCACCTGACATTTTTCCTTGTTTCTCAGTGACCTGAACAGGACACAACTTGAATTGTATTTAAGTGTAACCCTGGCTGATCTATATCAGCAGCTTTTGCCCCGCAATCTAAAATTGTCCTGGCTTTGGCTACTGTTGCCTAGATGTTGTAGGACACATGGTGGATTCTATCTTTCAGGGACCATAGACACCTTTCATCTTTTCAATTTGCAACACTGCTCATGATCTACATGTCCTGTCCGCCTTTGATTTCCAACACTTTGGAATAGTGATCATTGATCAATGTGCTTATTTTTGTATCAAACTAATATTCCAAATATTTATGTTACTTCAATGACATCACTATACTAGGTCAGTATGACATAAGAATCTAGTGTGTCTAAATGTTAAGTGTCATAAATAATATGCAAGTTATATCAGCAACATGTGGAGAAAGTCCCTCAAACATGTTCCACTATTCAATGGGTGATCTGTATTTTAACTCCATTTACCAAGTTGATACAATATCCCTCAAAATCCTTGTCTAACAAATATTCATCAATCTCATAATTTGCCCAATTTCTCTCACCTTTTGTGTAATAAGTGTTTGCTAAACTTTCTCCTGAATAGCCTGTCTTTGATTTTCAAATGATGTCCCTTTGACCTGGGCTTGAATTTCCTTCACTATTCTGACCCAAATGGAGTGGAATCTTTCAAACAGAAACAAATCTGTCGGAATATTAGTGGAGGGATAAACTGGGGAAATCCCAGTCAGCAAAGTCACAATTTTCTGAGTTTACATCAGTAATTCCAATTTTGCAAAGATTCAGGTTGGGATAAAATTTTGGGGTTAATTGAGGTGATGGCCGAATGTGTCCGAATGACTCTCTCACAACTTGTTGAATTGAATGGTGTGGAGCTACAGCAAATGCTCAGGTAGGCTTTATTCTCATGTGAGAAAAGTTTGTGCCATGATGGTCACATTCTGTGTTAACCACTGACTGGTGTAGCTCTGGAGCTCTGCTCTGGCAGGGACTGTAGACACCTTTCATCTTCATAATTTACAAGACTGCTCATGATCTACATTGATCAATGGGCATTTTGTCATTTCAACAGAAACATTTGCCTTACTCGTAATCCACTATTATTTAATAGCAGTGTTCATGATATCAGATCACGACGGTTGTAAGAACTCATCATGTCTAAATTTTAAACGTCAAAAGCACAAGTTACGGCAATGTGAGGAGGCTATTCAGCCGCTCAAACAGTTTTGCTGGTCAGCAAAATCGGAGCTGATCTGTATCCAAACTCCACTTACCCACCTTGGTGCCATCTCACTTAATACCCTGGTCTCCCAAAAATTAATCAATTTCTGAATTTGAATTATTAACTGAGTTGGTATCTACACTTCTACACTTAGCCTCAACCTACATGTGATGAAATGTTTCCTAATCTCTATCATGAATGGTCTGGCTCTAATTTTTAGATTATGTTCCTTTGCCATGGGCATGGATTTCCTCTAGTATTCTGCACTCAGGTTGAGTGAGACCTCTCAAAACAGAAAGAGCTTGCTGTGAGGATTAGATTGAGGAACACAACAGTCCGTAAAGTCATAACTTTCCAAGTTTACCTCAATGATTCCAGATTCCAGATCCGAGATGACACTTTGGTGGTTTTATAAGGTGATGGTCAAGGTGTGTCCGTACAAGGTCAGCACTTACTGTGAAATTTAATGGTGCAATGTGACAACCACCATCCAGGCAGGTTTTCCTCTTATGAGGGAATGGTTGTGATTCAATTGTGTGTTAAGCATCCATTGTGTGGTCAAGAGTCCTATTCCACCATGGCCATATTTGCAGATAGTTTCTAAATTCAGATTCTTTTTCGAATTTTAGTATGTGCAAATCGGATGAGTCCTTTGGAAATTGGCTCTACTCATACTGATCAGACCATAGCTGAATGCCAACAGTTCTGTCTTTCCATTTGTTTTTCTTGTCAACACAAAGAGCTGGTACCAATCATTCTTGTAGAGCTTCTTTGCCTTGTGCTGGTATGCCCCTTCTGGGTGAGATGGGGCCAGTTTGTTAAATACTCATCTGCTTTGAAACATAGCCCATCCCCTGTTCTGACGGTAGCGTTTGTCGTTTCCATCCCATGATGGTCTTCAATCCTTTTGTTCATCTTCTTATCAGAAGAAATGCTCACAAGTCTTGACACATATTACAAGTCAGACTTTGCCTAACAGCAGTTTCAGCCTGTGAGTAAAAATACTATGAGATCACCAAACTGGTCAGCTTCTTGTCTCCTCAATGCACAATGTTCTGATCACTGTGTGATACCTTTGACTCTGATGTCAGGTTTATTCAGAAAGTCTGCTGGATCATTTGGTCAAATTGTGTCTAAGTTTGATCATGTAGCTCTCATGAGCTTTGATAACTAAATTGGTTTGAGACTGCATCTTTCTAGCTACCCACTCAAGTACCTGGGATCAGGATTGTGCATCCTTCACAGAAAGCTCTACCACAGAACAGTTCAAGGCCTAGAAGACTCTCCCAGTCTCTTTCTCTCTCTCTCTCATGTACACACACAATATTCAGCTCAATCAAAGAGTCATAGAGTTTCATAACAAGAAAGAAGCCCTTTAGCCCATTGTGTCTGTGCAAGTCATAAAGCATAAAACTATGCTAATTCCATTTTCCAGCACTTAACTTGTAGCCTTGTATGGTTTGGCATTTCAAGAGTTCATCTGAGTAACCTGAATATTACTTAAATGTTGTGATGATTCCCATCTCTACCACTCTTTGAGGCAATCAGTTGCTGATATCCACTACCCTCTGGTTGAATTTTTTTTCTTTAAATCCCCTCGAGAGCTCCTGCCCATTACCTTAAATCTGAGCGCCCTGGTCATTGACGCCACTACTAAGGAGAACCATTTCACCCTATCTAGCTTATCTATGTCCCTTGTAACTTTGTACACCTCAGCTTTCTCTGCACTCAGGAAAACAACCAAAGCCTATCTGGTCTCTCTGCATAGCTGAATAACTTCATCCCAGGCAACATCCTGGTGAATATCCTGTGTATCCTCTCTAGTGCAATCTCATCCTTCCTATAGTGTGGTAATCAGAAATGTACACAGTACTCCAACTGCGGCCTAATTAACAGCTTATTCAACTCCATCATAACCTCCCTGTTCTTGCATTCAAAGCCTCACCTAATAAAGGGAAATATTCAATTTGTCTTCTTAACTATCTTATGATGGAGACTTCATCAACTGTGCTACCCTCATTCATGCATCTAGCCACTTCTTCAAAAATTCAATCAAATTTCCTGGACATGATCCTCCCTTTGACAAAGCCATGCTGACAACCCTTGATTAATCCTCACCTCTAAAAGTGGAGGCTAATTCTGCCCCTCAGAAATTTTTCCAACAGTTTTCCTACCACTGATGTTAGCCTCACTGATCCATAATTCCTGGATTTATGCTTACCAGCCTTCATGAATAACAGTATCACATTTGCTGTCTTCCAGTCCTCTGCTACCTCTCCTATGGCTAGAGAAGATTTGAAAAAATGTCATAGCCCCATGCAATCTCCTCCCTTGCCTCCCCAAGCAGCCTGCAATACATCTCATCTGAGCTTGGGTATTTCTCCTATATTAAATCTATTACCACTGCTAACATTCTCAATTGTAGTTTGTTCAAGTGTATTGCTGTCTGGCTCATTGATGTCTATACTTGTTTTGTCCTTTTCTATACTGAATATAGATTTTAAAATCTCATAAATTGCCACACTGGTCCCTAATAGGCCATACTCTTTTCTTGGTTATCCTCTTGCCTTAATATGCTTATAAAATGCCTCTGATTTTACTTGCCAGGGTCTTTTCACATCCCCTCTTTGCTGCCCTAATATGTATTTTAAGTAACTCCCTGCACTTTCTGTACTCTTTTAGGACTTCAATTATATGTAGTATAACCATTTTTGTGTACTATAAAGCACTTAAAGTTCATTTTGATCAGTGCTGTGCAAGAGAACAAACTGATAACTGATTGAAATTGTTGCTCGTGGGTAGCTTATTTTAATATTTCCATATTAAGGTTAAACATAAAGCAAACACAGCCAGAGCTCTCTGGGTCATAGAATGATGGAGATAAGAAAAAGAAAAGGTATGCTGATGACTGATATCAGGTGATAATCTGACAAAACAAAAATACTCTGAAATATTTTAGCAAAAGAAATACATTCCTGTTTCAATTAGTAAGATGAAATCTGACAAATGTTGATCTGAGGATTTGTTCCTTTGCTCACCTCTCAGTCACAATTTTAAAATATGCTTTTCTTTTCCTTTCCAATGTCTTTAACCATGTCATTGCACAGAAATACTAGAATAATCAGTTGGACAATTTGCAGGATATGGTGAAATAATTCTGATCCATGGGTGAATCTCAATGATCCATATCAAATTTCATCAGGAAAGAAGTGTTCCCTTTTCAAACATTTCTTTCTGGATGTTCTGTTTGCTCTCGGTGGAAAGGTGACCCAGAATATATTAAATTAATTCTGCCAAATGTTCAGCAAAAAAGGCATATTGTAAACAAACTTTCTATATGTTAATTTAATTGCTGATTAAGCTCCTCTTCTGCATTCATAATCAATTGATAATGAGAATATATACTTAAAAGGAAACCGTTCTCTGCTTAGAGTAAAACAAAATGCTCCTGACAGAACAAGACAGTTTGGATAGCCGTCCTGGTATTCCCATTGTATGATGATAATACAATATCACCTCATCCTTGAGATGATTATCTTACTGGGTGCTGTTTTCTTGATGTTATCTCAATAGCCCAATTGCGTTGAATATGATCTCATTGCAACACATAAAATTTCCTAAAGTAGAGTTATTGCATAGAGACAATTGAATCTGTCTCGAATCTGGATGCATTCAGTGAGATCTGGAGTGCTATTCACTCAAGCTACGTACTCTAGTTGCTTGGGTATTTAACCATATGGGTGCCTCTGTGTATCCCATGTTTTCTATGCTAAGCAGGAGACTGGTCCCTCCTACAAGGCAGGGTAATATATTAGAAGTAAATTAGTGGTAAATTTTAATTAAATGATTGCACTAGTGCGTCTCACCTGTACTAGCCCTCCAACTTGCTGTATGGTGAGATGAAGTGGACATAATGTTTGGCTGTTGATCTGATACAAGGATAACACTGTTGCACTGGGGACTAGCATTCTCCAGCTGCGTCAGATTCTTCATAAACTTTGAAACCAGGGAAAGGAAAGTGAACAACTGAACTAGCAAAAACATTGAGCAACTATAAAACCTAAATAAAGCCCATACTGGTTTGGTCACCACATTATCACTACATCTTTCATTATTGCTTAGGTATTGCTGGCTGTAGAACCATTTCCAAAACCTTTTAATTAATTTGATGCTGTAATTATTACTAGCTGATTGCATCAGCTTACTTTGGGCTTTTACTTCAAACTCCAGAAAGAACATGGAAATAAATATTAATGGTCAAAAAATCAGAAATTTGCTAACACTACTACTGCCACATCCCACTTAGTGATCCTGGTTTAAATGCAGTGGTTTAAGAGGTGATTACCCTGACTAGTGTGTTTACTAAATGGCTTGCACAGTTAAACATGCTTGAAAGTCTCACTATTGGTACAGCACTGCGGGCAACTAATTTCGTTAAAGATTACCTATTTTAGGTAAATATTCCTTTCATAAAATGCCTTGAAGAGGGATTTAAAAAAAAATCCAAATGAACCATCCCAAACTGATAGATGGCTGATGGAGAAGAAACCTTATTAAAGAGGGTTAATTGAATTGGGTGAAATTCTGTTGAGAATGGAGACAGTATCCAATCATCATTGTTGATACCAAGATGGGTGCACAAAATGTTGGTGATATTTCAAGGTCTCACTATTGGTGGACAAAGAATAGCCAGAACACCTGAGCAGTATAAGGGATTGATCAAATTGATGTTGTAAACATAACATACCTTAGCTGCTTCCTAGTTTGGAAACATATTTACATGTCTCATATTTCCCTCCTGATTGTTCAAATTCATAATCTTGCAGCACAATCTAAAGTTTCTATGAGTCAAATGAATTATTTTCTGCATTCTTTGTTGAGTCCTAAAGGGTGTTTAGATCAAAAAAATAAGATAAGTGAAGGGTTAGCACATTACACTCTGTTGTGGAAAGCATGCCTCAAAATCTTACTGAACTAACTTGTACAGTTGGATTTGGGGGATGGTGGTGTCTGCATCCATAACTTTCCACAATGTGTCACAAATCTAAAATGTGGTCACCAATCAATGCAACAAATCATTTGGAAATCCTCTTTGCCCAGGGAAAGGTCATGATACAGAACTTGCTGTTACAGGGGGTATTTGTGTTGAATAGCATTAATGAATTCCTAGTATAAGATGAACTGCTAAGTGAAAGACAAGAATAGAAAGATATTCAGATTTAGCTAAATGAAGGAAAATGGGAGTATAAACACCAGCACAGATCAGCTGGGTCGATTGGCCTGTTCCTGATCTGTTTATTTTCCAGCTGTCACTGCCAGAGTTGACATGTGAATGAAATTATTACTTAATTATATCTCAGTGTGACTGAAGGTTTTTCATTAATTATGAGATTGGGTAGATCATTTCTCAATGTTTCACACAATATTGTCCTTCTGTCAAGCTGCAGTGACACTCAAGTCATGTCAGAAGATCCAAGTGGGATGCTATCCTTGAATTTTCAATGAGAATGAGCAATTTATTTCTTTGTATATTTCTTGCTCAGAGCGACTTGTCAAACATGCCTTTATTGCCAAGGGAACTATTCAGAACCCAAATATGATATGATCCTGATTTGGAAGGAGGTGAAATTTGATCTCTAATCTTAATCTACCCAATGAACAGAGTGGGTTTTAGTCAGATGACATTTGTATTCAGTTGACTTCAATGTGAAATAAGCAGCCATCCTAAACCCATAATTCCAGCCAAGCATAGCCAGGATACACAAGGATGTAGCCAAAACACGTTGTGGTACAACACCAATTTCATCAATCTCTTTGACAGTCCTTTTCAAGCATTTGAACCTGTACCTATAGTGATCAGCAAAGGAGGAATTCTAACCTGTGGTAAAACAAAGAGTTAGATCATTAAAATTTGAAAGAGCAGTGTCTAGTATTGTCAGGTCTTTCAAGTAAGATCCCAGATAGGATGCAATTTTTTCATCAAATAATAAAATAAGGGCAAATTTGTTTAACCATTTTGATGCAGTTAATTGCCACATTTCCTAAACGTACCAGTCATGACTCTGATAGGAGGAGTGTGCTGGGACTAAAGTCCCACTACTCCACGAATCATTCAAACATATAAACAACCAATTGAATCACTGGGATGGTTAATTTGCTTCACCTTTACAGTCATCTAGGAAAAAAAGAGACTCTCACAATCAATAAATGGAAAAAAAACCTTTGAAACATAAAGTACTAATCTATTCCCTTTAAAACTAAATACACAAACACACTTTCAGAGATAGTTGGGACTAGACAAGACATACAAATCTGAGGTGAGGTTACATTTAGAAAAGAAAAACGCTGAAAGAAAAATTCCTGTGAATCAAGAGACAACACCACAAGGGTAGAAGAATATGACTCCTATGGTTTTTTTGGTTTCCATTGATGAGGCTACATTGTTGACAGCTACAGAGTGATTGAAGATCCTGGGTCTGGTAGCCAGTCAGTTAAACCCCCGGTCTTTAATTGATATAGCAGTTCATCTTTGAATGTTGTCTTTTACTCAGAAAGAGAGAGACAGGCTGCTTCTTGGTAAACCTCTCCACAACTACAAGGTTTTTTTTCTCTTTTCCAGGTGAGAGAGAGAGAGAAACCTGTCTTTTGCTTAGGTTTGTTGTAGTTTTGTCTTGAAATACTACACTCCTGGGTCTGTAGCAAACCAAAACTAAAATCCAAAGCTCCCAGGCAATTTTCAGCCCAAAGAACTCTCCACAGGCTGGTGTAGCAAAAATTTCATTCAAAACTGGGGTTCTTATACCACCCACATTTGCTCCTTTGGTATCCAAGTAAAAGAATTTGCAACTAGGATATTGAGGTAATTTAAATATAGAACGATACAATGGGATATAGAGTTGGATCATAGACACTGGTAGGGTTGGGGGTCCAATCCCTGGTTTAGGTTGTGTTAACTAATATCAAGCTTTGGACAATTTTAGCATTTAATTGCTGGGAGTTTTTTTTTCATACATTAGTCGTTAGATATTGCATTTTCCATTCTTGCTTATCGTGAAGATTTCAACTGTTGAAATAGAGAATAAATATACAATTTATTCTCTCCGAAATTAGTGCACTTTTGTTCTTATCTAGTGATAGAATATGCCATGCCCCAGTAGAAACTAATGGACAGCAATCAAATGCTCAAAATAATTTTGTATCGTGTTACAGCAAAGGGGTTTTTTCATAAAACCACTAGAGAATGGAAGAAATTGCAGGAGTCAGTTGCAAAATCTTGTCATACCACTCAATAAGGTTGTGTGGGACTTAAGATCTCAACTCCATTTACCCACCTGAATATCCTATTGCTGACTTCCTCAGCATTGAATATGCTCCACAACAGAGCAGTGTCAGTGTTCTGGGATAGAGAACTCACAAGATTCACAATATTCAGTGAAGATACTACTCGTGTCAGTTCAAAATGGCCAGCCTCTCCTGGTGCTAAACTTCTAACCTGGGGTAAAAGCCTCTCAGTACCTGCCCTGCCAAATACTTTTATCTTATGTTTCAGTGAGATTACCTCTCATTCTTCAAAACTCAAGGATGCGCATATAACCAACTCAGTCTCAGCTGATTGGACAACACGTGCCATCTATTTAGCCTGCCACCATTATGATGGTGATCAGAATGATCCATTTAGTCTGTGTGATACTTGTCATAAGATGGTTTGAGCAACTGTCATATACAATTTCTGTTCTGATGAACATCTATACATTCAGCAGTGAGTTGAATTAGGATGTTGCCTTTCCCCATTTAACCACAGGAAGTGCATTTCTAGTGAATGTCTACATTCCCATAGAAATCAATATGCATGTTTGCTTTTTTTCTATCTGTTCTTTAATGTGATGTGAGCATTGCTGAATAGACAAGCTTTAAACTGCTTATTCTAATTGTCCTTGAAAAACTGATTGTGGTGAACTACCTTCATGAGTCACTATAGTCCATGTGGTGTAGGTACAAGCAAAGTGCTGCCAGGAAGGGAGGTCCCGCATTTTGACTCAGTTACATTGAAGGAATGGCAATATAGTTCCAAGACAGGATGTTCTCTGGCCTAGCAGGGAACTTGCAGGTGATAGTGCTCCCTTGCATCTGCTGGCCTTGTTCTTCTAGAGATAGATGTTGTGTGTTTGGAATACGTGTTGATGGAGCCTTGGTGAGCTACTGCAGTGAATGTTGTAGATGGTGCACATTTCTACCACTGTCCATTGGTCGTGGAGGGACTGTCTTTTCTGAAGATTGTGGAGGAGTGCCAATCAAATGGGCTGCTTCGTCCTGGGTGATATTGAGTTTCTTGAGTGTTGTTGCAACTGTACCCATCCAAGCAAGTGGGGAGTATTCCAACACACACCTAGATTGAGACCAAGGTTTAGGATGTCAGCTGCTCACTGCTCACTGCAGGATTCTTAGCCTTTGACCCAGTGCAGAGCAAAACATAATTATTATTTCTAAATTGGAAACAGTCAAGAAAGTTTTTCAAAGAAACAACATTATTTTCATGATTATAATTGGAAGGAGAGCTAGTTAACATCCAAATTTAATGTTAAGGTTGGGGAGACTCTGCAATTCATGTGCTTCTAGACATTGCAAGTCCTCCTTGGAAAAGGAACTCATTTTGATACAATGGACTGTCTGGTTGCATTGCTGAAACAATGGCATGCATAATTCATCAAGAATCTACATTTCTATCAGGCAAACCAGGGGGCCCCTGCTCCAACCCAATCTCACCATCAAACCTGCAGATAAGGGGGGTGCAGTAGTGGTATGGCGCATGGACCTTTACATTGCTGAGGCCTGGCACCAACTTTCTGACACCTCCTCCTACCGCCACCTCAATCATGACCCCACCCCTGACCACCAAACCATCATCTCTCAAACCATTCATAACCTCATCACCTCAGGTGACCTCCCACCCACAGCCTCCAACCTCATAGTCCTCAACCCCACATCACCCGTTTCTATCTCCTTCCCAAAATCCAAAAACCTTACTGCCCCAACCAACCCATTGTCTCTGCCTGCTTCTGCCCCACTGAACTCATCTCCGCTTACCTTGAATTTCTTTCTCCCACCCGGTCCAGGAACTCCCCACTTACATTTGGGACACCACCACGTCCTCCACCTCCTCCAAGACTTCCAATTCCTGGCCCCCAACACCTCATCTTCACTATGGACATCCAATTCCTGTACACTTGTATCCCTCACGCAGATGGCCCAAAAGCCCTCCGCTTCTTCCTTTCCTGCAAGTCCAACCAATCCCTTTCCACCGACACCCTCATCTGCTGAACAGAACTTGTCCTTACCCTTAACAACTTGTCCTTTAACTCCTCCTTAACTTCCTACAGACTAAGGGGGTGGCCATGGGCATCTGCATGGGCTCAAGCTATGCCTGCCTCTTCGTAGGATACGTGGAACTGTCCCTTTTGTTACATTGGCACTATCCCCCACCTCTTCCTCCGCCACATTGATGACTGTATCGGTGCTACCTCGTGCTCCCACGAGGAGCTTGAGCAGTTCATCAACTTTACTAACATCTTTCACCCCAACCTCAAATCCATCTGGACCATCTCTGATACCTCCCTGTCCTTCCTGGACCTTTCCGTCTCCATCTCTGGTGACCGCCTCGAAACTGACATCTATTTCAAGCCCACCGGCTCCCACAGCTACCTGGACTACAACTCGTCTCACCCACTCTCCAGCAAGTATGCGATCCCCTACTCCCAATTCATCTGCTTCCGCCACGTCTGCTCTCAAGATGGGGCGTTTCACTCCCGCACATCCCAGATGTCCTCCTATTTCAAGGACGGTAACTTCCCCACTCTCGTGATCGAAAATGCCCTCAACCACATCTCTTGTATTTTTCTCGCACTTCTGCCCTCACATCCCCTCCCCCTAACAAAAATAAACACAGAATCCTCCTTGTCCTTACATATCACCCCACCAACTTCCACATCCAACATATCATTCTCAGCAACTTCCACCACCTACAAGCTGACCCCACAACCAAAGAGATATTTCCCACCCCGTCCCTATCTGTCCTTCATAGGGACCGCTCTCTCCATGACTCCCTCGTCAGCCCCACACTCCCCATTAACCCCACCACCCCCTGCACCTTTCTCTGCAACTGCAGGAAGTGCTACACCTGCCCCTCCACCTCCATTCAAGGCACAAACCAAACCTTCCATATCAGACAGGAGTTCACCTGTACATCCATCAACTTGGTGTACTGTATCCATTGCTCCTGATGCGGCCTCCTCTACATCGGTGAGACCAAGTGTGGACTCAGAGACCGTTTCGTAGAACATTTGTGCTCTGTACGCAACAAACGACAACACCTTCCGGTCGCCAATCATTTTAACTCCTCCTCCCACTCCCTGGATGACATGTCTATCCTAGGCCTCCTGCAGTGTCGCAATGACACCACCCGCAAACTGGAGGAGCAACACCTCATATTCTGCCTTGGGAACCTACAGCCCGATGGCCTAAACATGGAATTCACTAGTTTTAAAATCTCCCCACCCCTGGCCTCATCCCATGTCCAAGCCTCCCTCTCATCCCCACCTCCTTGACCTTACACAAGCTGTCCATCATCTCTTTCACCTATCCGCCCCACCCATCCCACTGATCAATCCCCACCATTGCCTACCTGCACTCAGCTATCACCATCCCACCTACCTTCCCCAGCCCCACCCCTCTTTTCTCTATTTATTTCCCAGCTCCCTTCCCCCGCTCCATTTCTAAAGAAGGGTTCCGACCCAAAACGTCAACTTTCCTGCTCCTCTGATTTTGCCTGGCCTGCTGTGTTCCTCCAGCTCCACACTCTGTTGTCTCTTGACTCCAGCAACTGCAGTTCTTGCTACCTCTGAGTACTGTGTAATTGTTAGTTGTTCCTAGATTCATGATGCTTCAGGCCTTTTCACAGTTCCACCAATAGGATGTGCTGTGAAAAACTGATTTTACAGTTTCTGGCAACTCAAAGATTGCTAGTCACTTGGTTTCCCTGTGCAATCCTGGACTGTCACTGAGTGTCTACATCTGTTGATATGTCCCCAGTGGCACTGGGAAACTTGAAGTTTACTGGAAGATCACATTTAACCTCCTGTCAGTGCCATTAACAAGGTTATTAGTGAACATTGCTGGGCCTTAAACGTTAAAATAGCCAGGACTAGGAATGGTTTTGGGTAGGTTATTGTTTTGAGTGTAGAACACAGCAGCATGTTCAATGCGAAGACTTTGTAGAAGTCAAGATGTCGGCCTATTGTGGTGTGCTTCAAGGTAGAGGTCATATGATGACAGCAAAATAGAACACTGAATTACTCAAGTTACAAAATATATACATGATTATCCTCATGCATTAATGGCTGCATATTATTCCAGCTAGTTTCATTTATGTCTTTTGATTTACATGCATGGAACTTATGATCTTTCAAGGTTTGAGTCTTTTGATGGCATGCATGTGGGTAGTCCACTTTATTACTAAGGTCTGCTGGTTGGAATGATTGATCTCAGGTTCTGATTTGAAATCTTTGCATCCAACTTTGCTATTTTATGCTGTTGCTTTAAACACCTTTTTAGTTGCAAGGCAGTTTTTTGATTTGTGACTTGAACATCAAGTTTCTTTAGTGAGTCGGACCTCTCTGTCTTGTTTGTTTGTTTGTTTGTCAGTTAATGTAAGTTGCGAAACACGAAATCTGTTCTGCAGCATTTAGGGTTACTATTTGGAGTTTTTGATTTGCTTCTGTAGAGATGAGTGCCTTTAGCTTTGTCTAATACTTGGGATTCCAGATCCTCAGATTTGACAGAGTATTGGACAATCAGATTAATTTGACCTCCCAGGGTGAATATCACTCCATCACAGAGCCTCAACTTTACCTTTGAGAATTTCACTTCCTTATTGTTATTTGGTGTAACTTCACACAAGTCTGAAAAGCTAACGTTGCAGGAAGCACCAATGTCTATCTGGCTATTCATATTCATTCGATTCTCTCATTCTGCTAATTTCATCACAGTAGTTACAAACAACTCTTCTCTTTTGGACTTGATGTGCCAAACTGCTCTAAAATGTAGATTGAATAATTTGAATCGTTGTCCAACATCTCCCATACTTAATTTATGTGAAACTTTGTCTGACATTTTGAAGGAATTGTCCTTATCATATTTATATAGCTGTTTGTCTGCTTCCAATCTAAACACTTGCTTGCAAAGTGATTTATCTTCTTGCAGTTAAAACACTTTTTTTTGTACTAGACAAGCTTTCTTTGTTTTAAGTGATGACCTCCACAAAGTCCTATAAGGGTGATTTTTCTGTGGCCTTTCTCCATATCGTTGCTCAGGTACACTGTAAGTTAATTGTCAAAATAGTGGACAGGTCTGGGCTGTTCCTCCATATTGCAGACAGACTCACCTGTTCTCCCATGTGTTCACTGTTACCATTGATTTACAATCTCAGAACTTCTGCACATGTTTATAACTTCTTTGAGAATCAGATTTTCTTTTCTTAGTAGTCACATTCTCATGGTGGAATCTCTTATGATCAAGATTATGCTATTTTTAATTACCTCACCTTATAGTTTCACAAATTCACAGGTTTCAGTGAGCTGAGTTAATGTCATTATGTACAGATCAAAGCACTCTATCCCCTTCGTCCTTAATCTTGAATACAAAGCCTTCATATGCAACATTCACTTGGTGATTAAAGCATGGCTTCAAAGCTTTTAAAATTGCTGCTATCTCTTTTGCTCTTCAGTAGGATTTAAGGTAGAATATATTTCCCGACTGTGATAACAGTATAGTGACTTGTACCTGTTTTGGTTTGCTCAAAAAATCCTTTGCTGTTTCATAATTCTGGCATTTTGCATGGAAGAATGGTGCTTCATATTGTTTGTCATATGAACAGGAGACGGCAAAGGAAAAGCTACAGACATTTCCTCTTAACCAGGGTTTTAACTGAAGTGTGCTTCATTTATCTTTGTTTTTTTTCCTGTTGGCAGCTCACACTTCTACACATATCTGTGTCTCCCTCTCTGTGTAACACACAGTGCTCTTCCTTAAAAACCTTCTTCTGACAGTATGTTTCAAGTGTATAACACAACGGTATGATCAAAGGAATTTATTGAAGCGAAGTGAAGATGTCTGCCTACAGTGCGTGTGCTCCATGATAAAAGTCACATGATGACACCAAATTAGGAATGACATTTGTACATATTGCATTTGGACTAATCAACTGTATGCCAGCCAGAGCAGATATTCCAGAATCAATCAACCTCCATTCCTGACCTCACCAGGACCCTGTAAATTCTGCCCTCCATCTCTTTGCGATCTCACCTTCGGGGATATATGAAAATTCAGATGCATGGTGAGGCCAGAACTGGCTTTAAATGTATTCCTCCTCCTTTCCCTTTTCCTAATCGTTGATTAGTATCATAACTGTTGTGTCTTCCGATTGTTTTCTGGTTATGCTCTGTTGGAAATAATTGTATTTAAGAGTTGTAAAGCTGAGAGCTCCCATTTAATTCTACTTGTTGTGCTACTTGCTAGGGCGACTTCCTACTCTGGTATTGCATTACACAAGAACCTCACTCTCTAGTGCATCCCTGAAGATGGAAATAAAAACATTAATGACATTTTATGATATAAGAACTATTTGAAACATTCTTATTCCAAATATAGATTCAAACCTTTTGCCCTTAGCATCAACGTTACAAATATTCAAAGCTCAGTGAATAGTCAGTCTGTTCCCACTTTAAAGTTCTTTGTTCAGTTGGCCAGTTGCAAATGGTTTCTGAAATTTTCTTCTCGCTGACTTAGAAACACTTTCTTGGCAAACACATGGGTTTTTTTATGCCCTCAATATTCAACGGTTTTCTGCTTCAGGAATTTTCTCCTGTGCCACTCAACATTTCCACAGCCCTGACTGTTTTGGAGAATGCTATAGGTAATAGCACATTTGCTTTCACTGAACCTGTACACACTGCTTGACTTTCTGGATAGCCCTGGCTTTCTGTAATATTGGACTTCTGTTAATAGGCAACACGGTTTTTGTTCCAATAGCTTTTATCCTTCAAATTATGTGAATTCAACATGCAAACTCTTGTCACAGTCCAGCTGGCCATTTCTATGGCTGCTAAAGTACCAACGGTGACTTCTGTTTTACAGCTTGACAGACTCTTCTGTGTCTTTATCTAGCCCTGGCCACCAAAGATAGCCTTTCACTAGATTGGCTATTAATTCCACTTCTCAGTTTTGATCACGAGAATCACACAGTATCTGTGATCTGTACTGTTGCCTGTCTCTGTGACACAACAGTATATATACAGCGGAGACACATAGCTGTATAAATTATTAAGCGAAAATGCATGCATTTAACTACTAGAGATATTGCAACCATTGATTTTTACTACCCTGGGTTCTGTAGCCAACCTCAAACATTATTACTTGGGAGAGTTGGCAGCTGGCTAGGTTGGAACTCTTCTCCGTGTCTTCACCACGCCTCCTCATCTATGTTGTTTCTAGCAGTTGTTGGTTATCAGAGTCTCTGATGGAATCGGGGATTTCCCAGCCTGCTTTTATACAGGTCTTTCTGTGCCAAGTGTATGCCATATTTGGAATTATCTGTGCACGTGATGAATCCTGAATGTTTTGTCCTTATTTAGTAGAGACAGCAGTTGTTGATTTCCGCAATCTTAGTCCTCATCCAATCAGAATGACTCACTCACATAACAGCCCATTGTAAAGTCTCTTATCAGTTCTGATATCTTCAGCCTTATCCAACAGTACCTTTGCAGAATTACAACTCTGGCTCCCTACATTATACAACCCTTATCAACTAATAACTCATCCTTTTGAATGAAAAAAATTGACAGATTTCTAAATCCAGCACCTGTGTAGGCCACCCATTTGTGACATGGGCATAAATACTTGGCAATGTGGGGTCGAAACAAACTATTCATCGTTCAAAACAATGTCATCTGTTGTGATTGGCAATGTGTTTGTATGTGAAAAGAAAAATATATCCTCCCTGTCAGGTTTTATGTCAGGTGGAGATGTAGACACCACATCAGTATTACAATGATCTTCTGATTGTCTGTACTTGTTATCGTACTTCTAAGCAGACAAACCCAAAGCCCATCTCTGCATTTAGGTTGCAGCTAAACTTGGATTCAAAATAATAATCAGTGGCTTATACTCAGTTTTGAATGTGAATTTACATCTGTACAAGTACTTGTAAAATCTTCATTCTCTAAAAATCAAAGACAACGCTTCACGCTCTTTCTTAGCAAAATTTCACATTACTGGCACTGATGGTTTGTGAGACATATACAATGAGTCTCTCCTTAGCATTATCCAACACGAGAGATCACAGCACCTACTTTGTAAGGAGATGCATCACATGCTAGCTTAATCATTTTGGCATTATACCATCTTCCAATTCACTGGGCTGTTTGGTCACACACCTTTGCCTAAAACCATGAAACACCCTTCCTCAAGAGTTTGTCCAATGGATGCAATAGGTTTGCCCAATTTGACATGAATTAGTGTAATGATTCACTAGTCTCAAAAAACATCTGAACTCAGGAAGACAGCATATTATTTATTGCTTCAACCTTAACCTGAATAGGATGTAACCTACCCAGTGACCCAATGAGACTATAGAATTTCACATTTCATTGCATTTGTCCAAACTCCACGTTTTTCCAGAATGATGGAACATGTTCTTCAGCCTGTCATTATGGGCCTGCTGAACCAGAGCTGAAGTAAGTATGTCATCCAAATAATTCCCTGAATCCCTTGCAAATTTTTGTTCATTACCCCTTGGATAATTCTGGAGGTAAAGTAACATCAATTGGCGGCCTATGAAACTGAAATAGGCCCATGTGAGTATCAATAGTTAACTACAGCTTTGGCTCAAATCTAATCCTTCTTCCACGTAGGCATTCGTCAGGCATAGTCGTAGAGTCAGAGTCATAGAGATCTCCAGAACAGAAAAAGGTCCTTCGGCCCAGCAGTTTACATGCACATCAAGGTCGCTCTGATCCTGGATTCTTCTTGTTCTGTCCAAGTGCATCACCTCACACTTTTAACTTAAGAGAAAGATACTTATATTAATTCTTATGAATCAGAGACCAGGGAGCTATTGCCCAGTAATGCTTTTGCAGTTGCTGGTCTGGCAGAATTCTCTTCTTGCAGGAATTTGGATGCAGATAGATGTAGTTGAAGGCTTCTTCTAGGCTGAGAATTAGTTCACTTTCAGATGAAACCAAATTTTTCTTCTGGAAATTAAGAGTTTTGAAAGAGGTTGAGACTAGAAGCAGGCTGTTGCTAAGCCTGAAGTTGCTTCATTAATGTTATCCTGATGTAAAACAGCAGACAGAAGAAAGAAGTCAAAACTGTATAATTAAAGCTATTGACAAGCTATGAGTTTCAGTCACCTGTTTGGAGGTTCTGCATGAGTCATTTTTATTAATGAGATGACTTTGATGCATCTGGTCTAAAACCTTTGTGTATTGTAGGAATTCATAGATACAAATTATGAGTACAAGGAGTTCATTTGGCCCTTTGAGCCTGCTCCATATTCAATATGATCATGGCTGATCCTCTGTCTCAATGCCAAATTCTCACTTTCTCCCCATACCACTGATGCCTTTAAAATCTAATCTCTTCCTTGAATATATTCAATGACTTGTCCTCCAAAGTTTTCTGTAGTGAAGAATAAGTTCACTACCCTTTGAGTGAATGAAATTTTTCCTCAGTCCTAAACGGCCTACCCTGTATACTGAGACTATGTCGCCTAGTTCTAGACTCCTCAGTCAGAGAAAACATGTCTAGTCTGTCCAGCCCTGTTGGAATTTTATATTTTTCAGTCAGATCCTCTCTTATCCTTCTAAACTTTTGTGAATGTAGGCCCATTGAACCAATCTCTTCTCATGGGACAGTCCCAGTGAACTTCTGCTGCACTCGCTTTATGGCAGGTATGTCCTCAGTTAGGTAGGGAAACTAAAGCACATTCTGTGCTTCCCAGCAACCATCTTACATCCAGTAAGAGTCCATTTAAAAAAAAACAGAATGTAGTTTAAAAAAGTAATGTTGGAACTCACTTCATACGTTCAGAGTATGACACAGCATTCAACACTGAGATAGTACAATTTACACATTGTCCACTGTTTAGTCTAGCCACTTGAAACATAGTTTTGATTTTAACTTATCTGCTTGGCTGGATTTGGGATTGATGCTCATTTCACATCTTAACTGATTTTATGATAAATAATGTCAAACTAGGAATTGTAAACTACATCTGACCCAAACCATAGCAGGCTAAAATTCTAACTCGTATTGAAGTTTAATAAATAAAATGCTACTGTTTTCCACCTGCTCAAGTTCCTGTCATATTATCATTTTCAAGTTCTGTGTGCAGAACTCTACAACATGAAATGAAAGTGCTACAAATAACCTCAACAGTAACCCTGGTTGAAAGCTTGGTCTCAGCAATGTCAATATTACAGCACAAATATTATGGAACCTACCCTCCACTGATAAACTCAAGGATAACACTTTCTTGTGGATTCTCAGATATGACATGAATGCAACTGTTGTCTCTTTTGAAATATTAAGAAATAATCCACCCAGAGTAATGACTAATGAACAACTTTCAGTCATGTTGCAACATGATTAACTAATAAATTAATACAGTACACAAGTTAATACTGGCTACAGGAATTGCAATATGTGGTAAAATATGAACAGACTCACATCAGTAAGATTTATGAGTGTTGTGTCCAACATTACCACACTAAGGTATAGCTCATTGCATCACATTCTGCAAAGTAGATGCAAATTTGTTAATTTATTTTGAATTTGTACATTCCTAAACACACTACCAATGGTTAACTTATTCTTTTCAGTTTATAAATCAATCCATTTGCACTCAGAATATTGCAACTTTTTGATGTACTTTTTTATAGGATGTGGTCTAGACCAGCATTTATTTACTAATTGCCCTGAAAAAAGTAGCGATGAATCATCTTCTTGAACTGCAACAGTCCATGTGGTGCAGCTACACTTAGAGTGCTACTAAGAAGGAAGTCCTAGAATTTTTACCCAGTGACAATGTAGGAGCAGTGGCATAGTTCCAAACCTGGATGATGTGTGGCTTAGGGGTGATCTTGCATCTGGTGGTGTTCCCATGTATTTGCTGTCTTTGTCCTTCTAGATGGTAGGGATTGGTTATTCAATGTGCTGTCAAAAAGAGTCTGCAGTTGTTGTATTGTTCCTTGCGGGTGGTAAACAGTATTGCCAAGGAGTCAGTGGAGAAAGTGAATGTTTAATGTGGTGGATGAGGTGCTAATGAAGCAAACTGCTTTGTCCTGGGTCGCTTTGAGATCCTTGAGTTGTTGGAACTGTACTTATCCAGGCCAGTGGGGGATATTCCATTACGGCCCTGACCTGTGTCTTGTAGATGATGGACAGGCATTGGGAGAGAGGAAGTGAGACAATTTTCTCTTTATCTCTGTCTTAAATGGGTTTCTAAACAGTGTCCCTTAGTTTCACGTTCTTCCACATGAGGAAAAACCCTTAGCATGTGGACTCTATCAAACACCTCTGGATTTTACATGTTTTAATCATGTCGCCTCTTACTCTTCTAAAGGCCAGCAGATATAAGTCTAGATCATCCAATCTTTCTTCATAAGACAACTTACTCATACCAGGCATTAATTAGCCTGCTAAATTTCTCTGAACTGCTTCCAACAGATCTATATCCTTCCATAAATAAGGTGACCAATATTGTGCACAGCACTACAAATTTGGTCACATCAATGATTTGTATAACTAAAATGTATCCTCCCCACTTTCATATTCAGTTCTTTTGCAAAATATGATAATATTCTGTAGGTTTTCCTAATTATTCACTGCACTTAAGTACTAATCTTTCACAATTCATGCAATAGGCCACCTTGATCCCTTTGCATCTCAGAGCCGTGCACTCTTTCTCCATTTAGATAATATGCTTATTTTTCATTCTTCCTGACAAATTGGACAATTTCACATTTTCTCATATAAACTCCATTTGCCAGATCACACATTTAACCTACTTATATCCCATTACAGCTTCTTTATGTCCTCTTCACAACTAACTTGCCTACCTATCTTTGTGTCATTAGCAATATGTTGCATCAACTTACATGAAAACTTCAGATAAATTTGTGTGTTCGACACATTAGGGGTTATAAATGGCATCACTAATTCTGTCTACAATGATCATTTAAGTTACTTACAATTATGTACATAGCAAGTCAGTACAATGCTGTGCCTCCTGAACACAAACTATATGCAGCTCACTTAACTTTAAATCCGAGCAGAAATATCTTGAGCTTTGTAATTCTTTTATGTCTTTTCTTGCTCATCTCCTGAAAGAACTGATCGAACAATTGGTGACATTAAAACAAAAGAAACAGGAGCAGGATTCAGGTTTGAACCTTGATTCTGCTTCAAAAGTAATAAAATCATGGCTGATCTGATTCCAATTTTTTGCCTGCACTGTCTAACTGTTCATTCCTTAATTAATCAAAAATCTGACTAACCCAGACTTCAATATATTCAATCATCCACTTCCACTGCACTATGGGGTGGAGAATTCCAAAGTTTAACAAAACTCTGAGAGAAAAAGTTCCTCCTCCTCTGTTTCAAGTTGGAGACCTGCTATTTTGGAAATGCGCATCCTAGTTTCAGATTCCTCACAATGGGAAACATCCTTTCAATATTCCTCCTGTCAAGATCCCTTAGAATCTGACACATATTCGTAAGACCACCTGTCATTCTTCAGTTATCAGTTTCTTAACCAGATACTCCCATTTATCTACAGTTTATATTTTAATCACTGAAAATAAAATTACAGCTTAGAATGGATGAATTATAACTGAGTTATTCACAACATCACATGCTAGGATGGATGGAAAGTGCACTACTTTCAGGATGGAGTTTTATTAATCCAATGTGGAAATAGTGAATGGGCCTTGGGTGAGGAGGTGGAATCTCTAATGTTAACACCCTGGCATCAGCCAGCTGCATGAAAGTTGCACATTTTCCAGGCACATATTTAATCCTGATTGTGGGGGAAGGGTGGGCCTTTAAGTGACCAAAGCATGAACTGGCACAAGGGCAGAGGTGGGCGCACCATTTGATGCTTCTCCTGCTGCATATAGATTGCTGCACATAGATTGCTGCACATGTAGGGACAGGTAAGCTGGCACCGAGCGCATTACTCTTATCAGTCCACCAACCCACCAAAGATAGTGTGTAAAATTCTGCCCTTAGAAACTATTAATTTATCCTGTCTCATTTCACATTACCATGTCTTAAATAATCTGCTCCCTGGTTTCTTCCGGGTTGTATTTTTCTAAGAAAATATGGTCTTGAATTTATTCCACGGTTAGTCTTCACCAATCTAATTTGTTCAATTAATCTGAAGATTTAATTCTCTGGAAATTTGTTGGCATCATTCCATCAATGGGAGATGTTGGACATGCAGTAAACAATCCATTTTAGATTGGGGAGGGGGGCTAGCTGTGTGTATAGTTACTGATGGCTGACGAGGCCAATCATTGAGATACAGGTTCTGCCACAAGTGCCATGCATGAAGTGACTGAATGATGTCTTGGGTCATTGTTTTCAGTGTTGGCACCTGTTTTTAGGCTGCTATAACTATTGGTTGCTGTGGTGGTGCTTGTTTGCTCACTGGAAGTGTCATTATTTTCCTCAGTTTTCAGAATTTGACTCCCTGGCTCGATAATTGATGTCTAGGGTCTTCATGTCACTCATATAAGTTTCTTTGAAAGGGAGCTTTGTGAGTCTGACTGGGATGGCTACCTCGCCATACAGAAAGTTTATACGACCATCTTCCATTCTGTTGGTGAAGCTACCTCTGCTTGACGAGTGCGAACAAATTTGGAAGTCCTCTCTTAGAAAGGTGTGATGTTTTGTGATTCTGTCCTGTCAGGATGTGCCCATCATGCACTGCAGACAGGAAAGATGGAAGTTGTTGGGATTTCTTGCCTGATAGCTATAGTTGTCTATGTTTTTCAACCACTCAACAAGGCGCAAAGAACATAGGCCTCATAAAGCATTAGCTTTGTCCTCCTCATGGTGCGTTTGATGTTATTCCAGCAATGTTTGGAGTCAAAGGCTTTCCATCTGCATGTATCAAGTCCTGTATTGAGGGATAGATTGCCTGTAGCCCTACGCCTGAGGTAGCATTTGCTCTCCACTTCCTGTGGGGTTTCATTTGTGTGATCTGGGTTCGAGAAGTGACATCTTGATTTATGACCATATTTTCTTGATATTTAGATTCAGGGCAAAACGTTTACAGGCCTAAACAAAAAGTTTAAAGACAGCCCACAAATCTTTGTAGCTGAGCTTCTGTGTAGGTGACTACTGAAATTGGCATTGAGAAATTCTCTGATCAGGATGTAGTTCTGATATGCTTTCAGTTTTGATAGATTGTAGGGCTAGCCAGTTGACTTAGTGTGCAAGTAAACTTTTTCTTTAACTGCAGGGAAGGCAAAAATTAAGAGCTTCTGGAGGAAAATTCCAAATGAGTAGGGGCTTGGACATAAGCCTATTTCACACTGAAACTGTTGGAGGATGAACCATTAAACTGTAAAGTATATTAAGATTGGGCCCAGGATGGGATCTCCAGTTTGTTACGATTTTGAGTGGGATACTCTCAAATAGTTAAAGCTCCCGAGTGAGGAGGCCTGAACTGGCACCCCCCTCATAATTTAGCCTTTCTCTTGGTGGGTCGCAACAAGGTTAATTTAAAAGAGGATCCCCTCCTTCATGGATACCTTTTCCCAGTCAAAATGCATGTATATTTTTAAAGGAGACAAACTAACCAGAGTTTCTTGAGTTAGGGGAAGTGTGACACACACAGACACGCAGACACACACACACACACACACAGAATTTCCGTAAAAAAGATTTACAAATCAGTCTCTGGGTGAAAACTAGGTCATGGAATATTGCAGTCATTAAGTTGGATGATACCAGTAGTGCTGGTAGTGAAGTAATTGATTTCAAGAAGCTTGACTCTGCAAATTAGTTGACATATTTTTGTTGTGCTTTCTTAAGACAGTAACCCCACTGACTTGCCAAGCTCCCAGCTCACAAATTGAAAAACTCTTTTACCTGCAGAGGAGGGGTATCTAATGGTTGTCCTCAAACTCTGACCTTCACAACATCCTAGTCCACATCAACATATCAGCTCACTAACACAATGAAACTAGGACTTTTAAATCCTGCTCTTGTGCATTTCCAAGAGGGCAACACACTAACATATCTTTCATCTCATAATCACAGCCTAGGATATAACCCACAAGAAGTAGGTTTCTTGCTTAGAGGGGTAATAAATTTTTGCCTTGCATCTCTTCCTTTTAAATCTCTCTATTTGAAGTTTCCCTGACACTCTACAGGTGTGACATTCCATGGATTCACACAGGGACTTTCAGCAGTCAGTAAATTCTATTCTGGTGCTGATGCAATTGGGTGGCATTACCAGCTGCCATACTATAGGTATCAATGCAATAGATTGATGCCCATTAGTGTTCATGCTTCAATCGCTCCCACATCGCAATATAAAACCATAAGATATAGGAGCAGAATTAACCCCTTTGGCCCACCGATCATGTCTGATGTGTTTCTCAACCCCATTTCCCTGCCTTCTTCCCTTAACCCTTGATCTCCTTAGTAATCAAGAACTTATCTATTTCTGGCCTAAATACACTCCATGACTTGGTCTTCACAGCATTTTGTAGCAATCAGTTCCACAAATTAGACACTCTCTGGCTGAAGAAATTCCTCCTCATCAGAGTTTGAAAGGGTCATTCCTTCACACTGAGGCTGTGCCCTCAGATTCTTGTCTCTTTTATTAGTGGAAACATTTTCTCCATGTCCACTCCATCCAAGCCTTTCAGTATTTTGTAAGTTTCAGCTACACACCCATCATCCTTCTAAACTCTATTGATTACAGACCCCAGTGTCCTCAACTGCTCCTTTTATTACAATCCCTTCAAATCCAGGATCGTTCTTATAAATCTCCTATGGATCTCCTCCAATACCAGCATATCCTTCCTGAGATGCCAGACCCAAAACTGCTCACAATATTTCAAATGTGGTGTGACCAGTGCCTTATGCAGCCTCAGCATTACATCTCTGCTCTTGTATTCTAGCCCTCTCGAAATGAAAGCTAACATTCCATTTGCTTTCCTAACCACCAACTAAACCTGCATGTTAACCTTAAGAAAATCCTAAGGGACTCCTGAGTTCCTTTGTGCTTCACATTTCCACAGCCTTTGCCCATTTAGAAAATAGTTTCCGCTTTTATTCTTCCTACCAAAGTGCATGACCTCACACTTTTCCACATTGTATTCCATCTTTGGCCATTCTCTTAGCCTGTTCAAGTCCTTGTGCAGCCTCCCTGCTTCTTCAACACTATCTGTCCCTTCACCTATCTTTGTGTCATCTGCAAACTTAGCATCAATGCCCCCCAGTTCCTTCATCCAGACTGTATGTATATAACGTGAATAGTTGTGATCCCAAATCTGACCCCTGCAGAACTCCACCAGTCACTGACTGCCATCGTGAAAAAGACTCCTTTATCCCCTCTCTTTGCCTTCTGCCTGTCAGCCAACCAGACCAGACCTCCTCAAAATATTTTTAGAAGGTAGCCTAGACCCTAACTTTTTCTTGTTTTAAAGGCAAATATAATAAAGTGCTGTGTTCTTTGACTGGTCAAACTACTCAAGGTTAAGCAAAACACAATTTAGTCAAACAGCATTGTTAAAATAAATAAAAGACAGAAGAACTTAGAATAACAACTCTATTGGAAAACGTAACAGAATAATAGATACAGTAACTATTACTCATTAATTGTTCCAATATAGTAACATCCCATAAGCACACCCTTTGGGAAAAAGGCAAATTCAGAAAACAGGTTTTTTCACATGCAACGTCTGCCGTAGGAAGAGAAATCCCAGCTTCTAGCTGTAACCAAGAGAGGGGAAGAATAGCTTCTAGTTCCAGGACAAAACAGAGCACTTAAAGCTATACCACCATCATACTTACCCCCTTGAAGAAAAGAACCATCAATATGCAAAGATGGCTTCATTTTTTAAAAACCTTAGTCTTACACTATTAGAACACAATGCATATACATTACATTGATTCTAGGCATGTAAACATTCGCTACTACAGTCTATTTTACTCCTTTTCTCTTCTGCCAACAAATGCCTCTGTCTTCCTTCATGCCAGTTGTGGCATCTTGTCGGCAATTACGTTCGCTCATCCTGCTACATGTATAATTTTCAATATGGCTGCAATAATAAGGTCCAACTAAACAGTCTGGAATCTTTGTCCTTAAATTTCTCCAAAAACTTTAAGGGGTTTTGATCAGTGCGTGCAATTTTCTCAGATACATTACTGGCAAGATAAATATCGAAATGTTGCCACGCCAAAACCAAGCTCAAGGTTTCCTTGTCAATCATGGAATAGTTCCATTGATAATCATTCAATTTTCTGGAAAAATACCCGATAGGTCTTTCTATCTTCTCATTGTCTTCTGGTAAGAGTACAACACCAACACCCACATCACTGGCATTGATAAGCACTTTGAATGGCTTTGTGTAATTAGGTGTGGCTAACACTGGGGCAGTGGTTAATACAGCTTTCAGGCTGTCAAATGCCTTCTGACAATCCTCCAACCACTGAAATTTGCTGCACTTATTTAATAATCAGTCAGTGGAGCAACCACACTGCTAAAATTTGGTACGAACTTCCAATGAAAACCACTCAATCCCATGAATCATAGTGCTGCCCTCTTTGACAATGTTATTGGAAACTCCCCAATAACCTTTGTTTTCACATTGCATGACATGGCCCAGGAACATGACTTGGGCTTTTGTTAACTCACTCTTAATCAGATTTATCACCAAAGTTGATTGAACAATTCCAATAGATATTGCAAATGTTTCTTCCATATGCGACTAAAAATCACCAGATCTTCTACGTACACCACACAACTGGGTTATCCAGAAATGACTTTATTGGTTTGTCATTGAAATGTGGTTGATGCATTTTTAAAATTGGTATAGTCCATTTGGTGTCACAAAAGTCAAAATTGTCTTTACTTTTCAAATAAAGGTACCTGCCGCAGTAGTAGTCCAATTTACAAATAGAAGTTGCTTGTCCCACTTTCTTAATTACAGTCTTCCAAAGGTGAAATAGGATATGAATCAGACTTTGTGCTAGGCCACACATAATTGTTGAGTGCCATCCAGTTTTGGCACCATTACTATGGGTGAGCTCCAGTTGCTGCAACTCATTTCAATTATGTTGTCATTAAGCGTGCATTCAATCCATCTCTCGTCCCAGCGTGGTGGTCTGCCGGCCCAGCATGGAATCCTCTTGGTCCAACGTGGCATCCTCTTGGCCTGGCATAGTGATCTCCCAGTGGCCCTGCATGGCAGTCTCTCAACACAGTTTGGTGGTCTTCTGGCAGTATATGGTAGTCTCTCAGCCTGGCATGGCCTCAGCGTCTCAAAGTGATTCCAGAGTGATCTCCCAATCTCATGAACCCTGAGGTGAAGCCCGGTGTGGTCTGGAGTCAAGGCTCAGTGCGATCTGGAGGCTAGCATGGACTGTGTTGAAAGACCATTGTTCTGAACTTTCTTTTCCTCCATTTTATAATTTATTTCTAAAATCTGCAATGCTGGACTTTTTACTTCTCTATTTTTCTAAGAACTGTCACTGAAGAAGCTGTATTTGGGAATCTTTGTATCTAAGATGGCGCCTTAAGCAGCAACTTGTACACTTTTAACTGTACTCATTTGAGTATATGTGACAATAAATCTAATTTTAATTCTAATTCTTTTTGAACCTGTGCCAAATTTAGACGGTTAAGTCTAGAAGGATGTTGCTTAACTGGAATAGCATTTCCTACATCTACGATCTCCCCATATGATTGTGATAACTCTTTCAGATCATTTTGATTTTCCACTGGAAGGTAACTCAATTTATCCCAATTTACGAGAACTTCCTTATTGTCCAATTTAATTTGAAGAATGTCCAATTCAGAATCGTCTGAATTTGGTTCTTAAGTCTGTCTTGTAACCAGTAACACATTCACTTTTTGCTTTCCTTCCCTATCGAAATACCTTTTGAGCATATTGACATGTCACATTCTGTGAGGTTTTTTTCTATCTGGCATTCTTATTAAATAATTCACATCACTTGTTCTCCTTTCAATTTGATAAGGCCCCAGTAAACCATACTTTTTGAGGAAGGGTCACTGGACCCGAAACATTAACTCTGTTTTTTCCTTCATTGATACTGCTAGACCTGCTGAGCTTTACCAGCAACTTTGTTTTTGTTCCTTACTTTGAAAGGTTCACCTACCTCCAGAAGTAACACTAACACTGTACTTCCTCTAGGAAAATTGTTGATTTTTTGATTTCTGTGTCACTACATGCTTTGTTACTTTTAAACGCTGTCTAGCCAACTTACCAACTCCATTTAATCTTTCCCTAAAATTTGACACATACACTAAATATGTGGTTTCTGAACTCTAACTCACTAATTTCTCCTTAATTAATTTCAGCAGTCCTCTTGCTACATGCCCGAAAACTAATGCAAATGGCCCAAATTTGGTAGGTTCATTTGGTCCATTCCTAATTATAAAAAGTACAAATGGAATTCCTTTAACCTAATCCTCTAGATACCCTTGACAACAAGCTGCAACATTGTCTATAAAGTTTGATACCACTGGTTAGTACACAGTAGATTTGAATTGTTTTATTCCTAAACTATCCATAACTTCCCTTAAGAATTTTGATGTAAAATTTGACCCTTGATCTGATTGTACCTCCACGGTAGTCTGTATCTAGTAAATATTTTGAGTAACTCTTCTACAAGCCTTTTAGTCACGATACAGTGTATTGGAATGGCCTCTGGAATCCTATGGACGCATCCATTCCATTCAAGAAACACTGATTCCCACTTTATGTTTTAGGTAGTGGTTCTACGCAATCAATTAAGACCCTTGTAAAAGGTTCCTCAAATGCGGGAATAGGTATTAAGGATGCTGGTTTTATCACTGCCTGATGTTTTCCAATTACCTGATACGGATGACATGTCTGGCAAAAGTCAACCATATCCTTAAGCAGTCCAGGCCCATAAAAATATTTTTGTATTTTAGCTTGAGTTTTCCCTACTTCCGAATGACTCGTGCTACCCATACATGTCCTTTCTACAACCCACCACTAATCCAATTTGATGAACTTCTGCCCATTTCTCATCTGCCTGAATATGTGGTGGTCTCTATTTCTTCATCAAAACATAATTTTTAGGATAGTAACATTCTGGGATACACTCCATTTCTTCTTTTGTGTATGCTTTTTGATACAACTTTTTCTATCTTTGTGTTGTAAGTCAGTTAATTTCTCTGAACTAAAAGTACCCACTTTGTCCTCCAGCTGATCTGATTTTTTTCTCAAACATTTGATCAAACATGGTATCAGACAATTGTACTTCAAATTCTTTTGGGTGGTATCGTGGCTCAGTGGTTAGCACTGTTACCTCACAGCACCAGGGAACTGTCTGTGTGGAGTTTGCACATTCTCCCTGTGTCTGCGTAGGTTTCCACTGGGTGCTCTGGTTTCCTCCTGCAGTCCAGAGATGTGCAGGTTAGGTGGATTGGCCATGCTAAATTGCCCATAGTGTTCAGGGATGTGTAGTTCAGATGCATTAGCCATGGGAAATGCAGGGTTGTAGGGGGAGGGTCAGGGCAGGGTGCTCTTTGGAGGATCGATGTGGACTTGTTGGGTTGAATGGCCTGTTTCCACCCTGTGGGGATTCTATGATTCCTTATCTTTATTCTTTGATTTCTTCTCCTGCTTTGTGACCTTGTTCCCATCCAGTTAGGAAAAATCCTAGGATATACTTCCTGTAATACCTCAGTTGCCTGATTTTCCACTGGCTTTTCAACCGCAGAAGGTATCATTCCCACTTTTGATTCAGCTATGTCATCACCAAGGACAAATTGCAATCCTGGAACTGACAGTTTCTCCTGTACTCCTGCACTTCTCCACTCTTCACTGGACTCTCCAACCTCACTTTATATAATGGTACACTTCTTGTCTCACCATGAATTCCACATGTTACCACTTTTTCCGTCAATACCCTTTCTGAATTACATATCTCCTCATCTCTCACTATCAAAGATTGACATGCTGCCTTATCTCTTAAAATTTTAATTTCTTTACCTGCTCCTACTGGCATATATGAGTAAACCTTCCCCTCGTGAGTAAGTTATTTAAGGAGATCTGGCACTTTATTTTCAACGAACCCCTGACCAGGTTGTACATTTTTGTGCAGCTTTTCAACTTCCACTGTGCTTTCCTTTAACACTTCAATGAAACTCACTGGCTTGTCCTGTTTTCCCACATCTATCTTCCCAGTGCTTTTTCTAAACCACTAAAACTCTGAATTCTTTGTGGCCTATTTTATTGTAGTGAAAACAGCTGAGCTTTTTTTTATCACCCTAACCCCACATAGGTTTCCTTTTTACTGTGTGGTAAACTATCTTTATTATCTTCAATGAGATCTCCTTTTCCCTTAACACCTGATGATTTATCCACAGACTGAAATTGATGTTGGAAGCCAAACTTTGTTTTACTAACCAACTCATAATCATTGGCTACTAATTTTGCAGTTTTAACTCTCTGCTCTTCCACATGAGTTCTCATTACTTCAGAAAGAGAACTTTTGAACTCCTCCAAAATAATCGTCTCTCTAAGAGCGTCATATGTTTGATCTATTTTCAACACCCTTATCCACCTATCAAAATTACTTTGTTTGATCCTTTTAAACTCAATGTACATGTGATGAGTGTCCTTCTTGGATTCCTGAAATGTTGCCTATAGGCTTCTGGTACTACCTCATATGCACTTAAGATGGCTCTGTTCACCTCCTCATTCTCCCCAGATACTTTCTCTGATAGTGATGCAAATACCTCACTAGCTCTACCAACCAACTTTGTTTGGATCAACAATACCCACATGATCACCAGCCATTTCATTTGTCTAGCCACTTTCTCAAAAAAAAAGAAAAAAGCATATACATCCTTCTTGTCGAACTTAAGGCAACATTTGGACACATTTAAACAGATCACACCTGGCTTTTAACTACGATGGGTTTGGTCATCATCAGTATCCTCCTCACTAAACCTACCTTCTACCTTCACCACCAGCCTCTTAAGTCGACTTTCCTCTCTAATTGCCAATTTTTGAAGTTCAAACTCTTGTCTCTTTCTGCTTTTCTTCTGCTAGGGCTATTCTTTCCTCTTCATTTGCCTCTAATTCAAGCTGTTTTTTTGCAATTGAATTTTAGTCATTTCCAAAGATTCTGACGGCATTTCTGGCAACTGCAAATGTCAAGCTATTGCTACAATTACCTCCTGTATTACCACTGACAAAAGGCAACCTCAACTCCAGCCAATCTGCCAATTCCAAAAGCTCTGCCTTGCTCACTTTCTGTAAAACTCCCAACATGATGTCTTTCACCCCCAGGAAAATCTTAGTGACTGAAACAGCCATTACTATGCAAGGCACATCCTGTTTAAATCAACCAAATTCGACACCCATAACAAAAAACATAACACTTAAATCTCACTGACTTTGAGACCAATCACTCTAAACCCAACCTGGAATTAAAGATTTTGATCCCAACAAGAGTCCCCAGTTTGTTATGGACCAGACCAAATCCTCTCAAGATATTTTTAGAAAGTAGGTCTAGACCTTAACTTTTTCTTATTTTAAAGGTAGATGTAAAGAGCTGTGTTCCATATCCAATTTGCCTGATCAAAGTACTTGATGTTAAGCAAAATGTGATTAATTTCAAAACTATAGTTAAAAATACAACAAAAGAAAGAAGAACTTAGAATAACTTAACTCTGTTGAAAATCTTAACAGAATAATAGATACATTAACTGTTACTGATTAACTCTTCAAATGTAGTAATATCCCATAAGCACACCCTTTGGCAAAAAGACAAATTCAGTAAACAGATTTTCTCACGTGCAATGCCTGCTATAGGAAGAGAAACCCAGCTTCTAGCTGTAACCAAGAAAGGGAAAAGAATTTTCTACTTCTTCAAAATTGTAGGAGCTTCTGCTGAATCTGAAAGCTAAAAAGAAAACTAGAAATCTTGGTCTGCAAGAGCTAGCCACACCCATCATGGCTGCTTCTATTGTTCCAACTTTTAAAAAACTCCAAGGCCTCCCAAGTTGTTTATCTTCTCACAGACTGTTTGATACCTGTCCCCCAATCTCTCTGCAAAAGAAACCAGGACAAAACATGCCTCTTAAAGCCATAGCATCATCACAAGCTAGCCCCTACTACTTGGGCTGTTATCTTATTTAGCCTTTCTCTGGCACTTTCTCAAATGCCTTCTGGAAATCCAAATAGATTACATCTCCTAACCCTCCCTTGTAGAACTTGCTCACAAATAAGTCAAAGAATTATAACAGATTTATCAGGCATGATCTTCCCTTGATAAAGCCATGCTGACTCAGCCCTACTTTAACATATACTTCCAAGTACTCCTTGATCTCATCCTTAATAATGGACTCTAAAATATTACTAACCATTGGGGTCGGGGCTAATTGGCCTGTAGTCTTCTGTCTTCTAGCTCCCTCCATTCTGAGACAGGATACTACATTGGCCATTTTCCAGACCTCTGGGGCCCTCCCTGACGCCAGTGATTCCTGAAAGATCTCTTATAATCTCCTTAGCTATCTCTTTCAGAACTATGGAGTGTAGTCCATCTTATCTGGAAGATTTATCCACCTTCAGACCTTAGGATTTTCCAGCACCTTCTTCTTATTGATGGCCAGTATGCTCACCTCTGTCTCCTGTCTCTTGAAGTTCTGGTATGCTGCTGCTGTCTTCGACCGTGGAAACTGATGTTTGAATTTGAGTTTGATTTACTGTTGTCAAATGTACCAAGATACAGTGAAAAGTGAATCAGAGATAGTAGGAACTGCAGATGCTGGAGAATCCGAGACAACAAGTTGCAGGGCTGGATGAACACAGCAGGCCAAGCAGCATCATAGGAGCAG
>NC_063370.1:17158561-17189329 GCF_021869965.1 Rhincodon typus
ACGTCAGCCTCTCTGCTCCTATGATGCTGCTTGGCCTGCTGTGTTCACCACAGTGAAAAGTGTTGTTTTGTGGGCTATACAGGCAGATCATACCACACAAACTGCATCAAGGTAGCAGAACAGAGTGCAGAATACAGTGTTGCAGCTGCAGAGAAGGTGCAGAGAAAGAAATCAACATTAACATTTGAGAGATCCATTCAAAAGTCTGATAACAGCAGGGAAGAAGCTGTTCTTGAATCTGCTCATATGTGTATTCAACTTTTATATTTTCTGCCTGAGGGAAGAGGGTGAAAGACAGTATAATTGGGAAGTAAGAGGTTTTTGATTATGTTGATTGCTTTCCTGAGGCAGTGGGAAGTATAAATGGAGTCAACGGATGGAAGGTTGAATTGCGTGATGGACTAGGTTGTGTTCATCACTCTCTGTAGTTTCTTGCGGTCTTGGAAAGAGCAGTTGCCGTAACATGCTATGTTGCATCCAGATAGGATTTTTTTTTATGGTACATCTATATAAATTGGTAAGAGTTTTTGTGGAGTTGCCGAATTTCCTTAGCCTCCTGAGAAGTAGAGGTGTTGTGTTTTCATGACTGTGATGTTGACATGGGTGGACCATGACAGATTGTTGGTGGTCATCACTCCCAGGAAATTGACTCTCTTGGCCATCTCTATCTCAGCACCACTGATGCAGACAAGAGCATTTATCTCCAATCTGCTTTAGGAAGTCATGGACCAGCTCCTTTGTTTTGTTGATTTTGATGGAGATATTGTTGTCTTTATACCATGCTGCTAAGCACTCAATCTCTTTCCTGTACTCTGTCTCATTTGAATTACAACCTACGATGGTGGTGTTGTTGGCAAACTTGTAGATGGAGTTGGGGCGAAATTTGACCAATCGGTTGTGAGTGCATAAGTAGTACAGGGCTGACTACACAACTGTGCGAGGCACTGGTGTTGTGGATAATCATGGAGGAGCTGTTGTCACCTTTTCTTACTGATTGTGATCTATGCGTCAGGAAGTTGAGGATCCAGGTACAGAGTGAGGAGCTGAAACCTAGGTCTCAGAGTTTGGTGATGAGTTTGTTTGGAATTATGGTGTTGAGGTGGTGCTGCAGTCAATAAGTAGGAGCCTGACATAGGTATCCTTGTTATCCAGATGTTCCAGGGATGAGCGTAGAGCCAGGAAAATGGCATCTGCTGTAGACTTGTTGTGCCGGTAGGTGAATCGCAAGGGTTCAAGGCAATCTGGAGTTGATGTGAGCCATGACTAATCTCTCAAACCACTTCATAATTATAGAGGCTAGAGTCACAGGGTAGTAGTCATTGAGGTGTGCTGCATGATTTTTCTTTGGTACCAGAATGATGGTGGTCTTCTTGAATCAGGTGGGGACTTCAGATCATAGTAAGGAGAGGTTAAAAATATCAGTGAATATTCCCGTGGCCAGCACAGTATCTGAGTGCCTAGCTGAGGACTCAATGTAAAGTATGTATTCAGATCCTCCACCATTTCTTTGTTCCCAATACTACTTCTCCAGCCTCAGGCCAAATTTCAGTTTTAAACACAGTGGGACTAGCAGTCTGAAGTATAACAGATAAGGCAGATGAACTTAGAGCTTGGATTAGGACATGGGACTACAATGTTGTAGTGATTATCGAAATTTGGTTGAGAGAAAGGCAGGACTGGCAGCTGATAGTTCCACAATTTAGATTTTTCAGGCAAGATAGAGAGGGATGTAAAGCAGTGGGGGTGTTGCATTACTGATTAAGGAGAACGTCACAGCTGCACTAAGAGAGATCATCTTGGGGGGCTCATTCAGCGAGGCCATATGGGTAGAATTCAGGAATAGGAAACATGTAATTACTATGATGGGTTACACTATAGGTCTCCCAAGGGCTAGTGGGAGACAGAGGAACAGATATGTAAGCAGATCATGGAAAGATGTAAAAACAGAGTTGGAGTGAGTGATTTTAACTTCCCCAATATTGACTAAGATGCCCTTAATGTCAAGGGCTTGGACAGGGCAGAATTTATTAAGTGCATTCAGGTGGGTTTCTTGAATCAACCTATAGATAGTCTAAATAGAGAAGGAGCCATACTAGACCTTTTGTTGGGGAATGAGCCTTGCCAGGTTATCGGTGATCAGAATTCCATAAACTTTTTGATGTTACAGATAAGGATAAGGCTGGTCCTCAGGTGAAAGTGCTAAATTGGGAGAAGGCTAATTACAACATTATTTGACACGAACTGGAGAAATTAGATTGGGGCAACTGCTTGAGAGTTATTCCACATCTAACATGTGGTAATTTTTTAAAGGTCAGTAGATCAAAGTTCAGGACCAGCATATTCATGTGAGAATGAAAGATAAGGATAGCAAGATTCAGGAACCCTGAATGTCAAGAAACATGGACAGTTTAGGCAAAAAGGAAAAAGGAAGCATATATAAGGTTTACAATCAGAAATCAGACAAGGCCCTTGAGCATTATAAAGGGAGCAGAAAAGAACTTAAACAAGGAATTAGGAAGGATGAAAAGGTCATGAAACATTATTGACACGCAGAATTAAGCAGAATCCTAAGGTATTTTAAGTGTAGATTAGGAGCAAAAGAGTAGCTAGGGAAACTATAATCGATCCACTCAAGGACAAAGGAGGGCATTTATGGAGGGAGCCAGTGGAAGTGATGAGACTTCTATTAAGTACTTCATATCGGTATTCACCAAGGATAAGGACATGGATGATGGTAATGTTCGGGATATTCTAGATATTCTAGAGCATGTTGATATTTAGAAAGAGGAGGTGTTAGCCCAGAGCCTGATGGGATCTACCCCAGGATACCGAAGAAGGCAAAGGAGAAGATTGCTGGGGCCTTAACAGAGATCTTTGTATCCTCTTTAGCCAGAGCTGAGGTCCCAGAAGATTGAATAATAGCCAATGTTGTTCCATTGTTTAAGAATGGCAACAGGTATAATCTAGGAAATCATAGGCTGGTAAGCCTTACATCAGTGGTAGCAAAATTATTGGTGAAAATATTTAGGGACAGGATTCACTTACATTCTGAAAAGAATGGACTTATTAGGATAGTCAGCATGGCTTTGCGTGGGGGAGGTCTTGTCTCACAAATTTTAGTTTTTTGAGGTAGTGATGAAAATGACTGATGAGGTTAGGGCAGTGGAGGTTGTTTATGTGGACTTTGCTAAAGCATTTGATAATATTCCTCACGGCAGGCTGGTTCAGAAGATTAAGTCACATGAAATCCATTGTGAGTTGGTAAATTGGATACAAAATTGGCTTGGTCATTGAAGATCGAGGGTGGTTCTGGAGGGATGCTTTTCTGACTGGAGGTCTTAACCAATGATATTTCACAAGAATCAGTACTGGGACCTCTTATTGGTTACATATATATTGATAAATTGTTTGAAAATGTAGGTAGTATGACCAGTAAGTTTGCAAATGACATGAAAATTCATGGAGTTTTGGATAGTGAGGAGGATTATCAAAGGATATAGATCAGTTGGAAAGTTGGGTGGAGAAATGGAGAGATGGAGCTTAATCCAAACAAGTGTGAGGTAACGCATTTTGAGAGGTCAAATGTAAGAAGAAAGTATGGCAGGATCCTCAGGAGCATTGATATATAGAGGGATCTTGGGGTGCAAGTCTATTGCTCTGTGTAAGGTGGCAACACAGGTGGATAAAGTGGTAAAGATGGCATATGGCATGCTTGCCTTCATCGGTCAGGCATTGAATATGACTTTGGAAGTCATGTTGTAACTGTATAAAACTTTACTTAGGCTGAATTTGGATTTTTGTGAGTAGATCTTGTTGCCACACTACAGAAAGGATGTGGACGCTTTGGAGGGGTTACAAAGGTGGTTTACCAGGATGTTGCCTGGATTGGAGTGCATTAGAGGAGGTTGGACAAACTTTTGGCGCACCAAGTCTATGCTGACGTGTAAACACCAAATTATATTAATTCCAGTTATCTGCACTTGGTCCGTAGCTTACTGTGCCTTGGCATTTTATTTGTTTGCTCAGATATTTCTTAAATGTTGCAAGAGTTCCTGCCTCCATCATCCTTTCAAGTAGCATGTTCCATATTTCTAACACCCTCTGGGTGAAAAACAATCTTTCTTCAGATTCTCTCAAAACCATTCACTCAACTTAAACTTATGTCCTCCTGTCTTAGGCACATCTACCATAGGAAAAATATTCTCAAAATCTACCCAGACTATTCCTCTCGTAATTCTGTTTACCGCAATCAGATTCCCCCCTCAGTCTCATCTGCTCCGGGGAATATAAACAGAGCCTATCCTATCTCCTTATAACTGAGATTTTCCATCCAGGCAACATCCTCATAAATCTCCTCTGCACCGTCTCTTGTGCAGTCATGTCCTTCCGATAGTCTGGCAGCCTGAACAACACAAAGTATTCCATCTGTGGCCATCCAATGTTTTATAAAGTTGTAACAAGACTTCCTTGCTCCTGTATTCTCCACCCCAGCTAATGAAGACAAGCATCCTGTATGCCTTCTTCACTATCCTGTCCACCTCTGACACCTTCAGGGATCTATGGATTTATACACCAATGTCCATTTGTTCCTTAGTACTCCATATGAACCTACCATTCATTGCGTATATCCTTCCCATGTTAGACCTCCCAAAATGCATTACCTCATGTTTATCAGAATTAAATTCCATCTGCTATTGCTCTGCCCATTTTACCAGGTGATCCAATATCGGACTGTAGCTTGAGACCATCCACCTCATTACCAACAATGCCACCAATTTTTGTGTTATCTGCAAATTTACTAATTATACCTTCTACATTCACATCTAAGTTGTTCATGTGCATAACAAACATCAAGCGTCCCACCACTGATCCCCATAGTACAGCACTAGTTACAATCTTCCAATCATAAAACAACCCTCCACAATCACTGTTTACTTTACTGTTTGCAAGCCAATTTTAGATCCAATTTGCAAACTTGGCTTGGATCTCATGGGTTCTTATCTTTTTGACCAGCTGTTCATGTGGGACCTTGTCAAAAGCTATACTGAAATCCAAATAAACCACATTAGCTGCATGGGCCTCATCAATATATTTTTAAAAAAACTCAAATTAATTAGTCAGGCAGGATCTCCCACCAACAAATCTGTGCTGACTATTCCTGATCAATCCCAAGTGTTGATTAATCCTGGTGCTCAGAACTTTTTCCAATAATTTCTCTACCTCTGACGTCAGACTAACTGGTCGGTAATTAGCTGCTACACATCTTGAAGAAAGCTAAATAAAAACTGAAAGAACTGCGGATGCTGTAAATGAGGAACAAAGCTATCCTCCAATCATCTAGCACTTCACTTTTTTTTTGATTATTTATTTGTGGGATGTGAACGTCATTGGCTAGCCAGCATTTATTGCCCTGCCTTAGCTGCCCTTCACAAGGTGATGGTGAACTGACTCCTTGAACCTATGCAGTCCACCTGCTGTGGATTAATCCACAATGCCATTAGGGAGGCAATTCCAGGATTTTGACCTAGCGATAGTGAAGAAACGGCAGTATATTTCCAAGTCAGGATGGTGAGTGCCTTGGAGGGTAACTTAAAGGTGGTGGTGTTCCCATATATCTGCTGCCCTTGTCCTTCTAGATGGAAGTGGTCATGGGTTTGGAAGATGCTGCCTGAGCACCTTTGGTGAATTTCTGCAGTGCCTCTTGTAGATAGTACACACTGCTGCTACTGAGGGTTGGTGGTGGAGGAGTGGATGCTTGTGGATGTAGTGCCAATCAAGCAGGCTGCTTTGTCCTGGATGGTGTCAAGCTTTTTGAGTGTTGTTGGGGCTGAACTCATGAGGCAAGCCAGGAGTACTACATCACACCCCTGACTCGTGCCTTGTAGATGGACAGGCTTTGGGAAGTCAGAAGGTGAGTTACTCACCACAGTATTCCTAGCCTCTGATCTGGTCTTGTAGCCACTGTGTTTATGTGGTGAGTCCATTGACTTTCTGGTCAATGATAACCCAAGGATGTTGATAGTGGGGATTCAATGATGGTTACACCTGTGGCCAGTGAAATATTAAATGTAAAAACCGAAAGAACTGCGGTTGTTGTAAATCAGAAACAAAACAGGAGTTGCTGGAAAAGCTCAGCAGGTCTGGCAGCATCTGTGAAGAGAAATCGGAGTTAACTTTTCGGATCTGGTGACCTTTCCTCAGAAGTATTGAATATCTCCTCCAGAGCCTGAGCAGTGTCTTCCCTGTCTCCCATAGCAGTTTCAGATAGATCTCATCAGGCCCTTGGGATTTATGCACCTTTATGCCCTCTAAAACATCCAAAACCTCCTCCTTATCAATGTTAACAGGCTCTACAATCTCAACACCCCAACTGAAATCTCTAGCGACAATCTCTCTCTCTCCTTTGTGAATACAAATTTTAAATATTCGTTTAAGACCTCACCCACATTCTTTGGCTCCATGCACAGATTGTCCCTTTAGTCTGTAATAGGTCTCTCTCTTTCGATGGTAATAACATAGTATATAGAATAGTACAGCACAGAAACAGGACCTTTGGCCCATCATGTCTGTGCCAACCATGATGCCATTTGAAATGAATCCCATCTGCCTGCACATGGTCTTTTTCCCTCTATTGCCTGCCTGTTCATGTGTCTATCTAAATGCCTCTTAAACATTGCTATCACATCTGCTTCTATCACTGCCCCAAGCAACGTAGGGACTGGCACCCACCACCCTCTGTGCAAAAAAATTCCTTGTACATCTCCTTTAAACTTTTCCCCTCTCCTTAAACCCATGCTCCCTTGTATTTGAAGTTTCTCAACTGGAAAGAGACTCCAATTATTGACCCTATCCACCTCCCTCATAATTTTATATACTTTTATCAGGTCGCCCCTCAGCCGCTGATGCTCTAGCAAGAAGAATCCAAATTTGTCCAACATCTACTTGTAGCTCATACACTCCAATCCAGTCAACATCTTGGTAAATTTCTTTTGCACTCTCTCCAAAACTTCCACAACATTCCTATAGAGTGGCAACCACAACTGCATCCGTCTGTAGTAGGACTATCTACACACTGGCACAAAGTGTTTCCCTGGATGCACTGAAAAAAGTTCCATCCCATCTAATCCTTTTACCCTCAGATAGTCCCAGTTAATGTTAGGAAAGTTGAAATTCTCCACAACTATAACCCTACTCCTCTTAGACCTCCCTGGGAAGTGCCTACATATCTGCTCCTTTATCTCCCTTCTAACTGTTGGGACACTTGTGGTATAATACCATAGTGTGCTGCTTGTTGTGGTTTATGGATTGATTGGGATCTTCTGTGTTGTTGATTTTATCTGTGGACTTTTCCTAGATTTCTATTGGTTCTCATGGTTCCATATTCTCTTAGTAGCTAACCTTAAGATAGTGTTGGGTGGATGGTGTCATGGAATGTGTAACCTGTGTTTTGTGAGAACTGTCTAGTGTGTTGCCACTTGTTGCTGGAAGTCTTGTCCATTGTTCTGGGTCCAGTGGGGTTAACCTGTGTCACGCTGAGTGGATATTGTATACCTTGGTGGAGAAATTTCCAGTGTTGCGGTCCTGTGGTCCGGTAGCTAGCTGTTGGTGTTCCCTACTCTGTACTATTTTTTGGTTCCCTTCCTGTTTGTGCTTCTGGTGATGAGTGACGTAGTGGTGAGAGACACACTGTATGAGGTAATTAATTAACAAAAAAGTTAAGACACCACAAGATAAGATCTGCATGTTAGGATATAAAAGACTGATTCTGGGAGGGTTCAACCAATGTGTGTTCGTATTTGTACCAGTTGTTCTAATTTGCCGTCCAAGTTGACAGGGTTAAGTCCAATTTGCTAACAGTAGTGTGTTCCTATTCTAAAGTTAACCCTGATATTTCACAAGAAACATTATCACGTAACTTAAGGTGTAGTGTAACTGGCTGTTAAACTCTGTGTATAAACCTGTTTATCAGAAATGAGCCTATCTTCTGCCATCGACTTGGCATGGGCATCAGTAACATAGATTAATACCAATAAGAAGAAATGGTGGCAGGGAATCTACCCAAGGCATCTCAAATGGTTCTAGTGAATATGACCACAGGCTTGTCAAGGGTGGATTTTATCATATATATCGTTTTACCAACAAGTAAACATCACACTAATTTAATATGATCACTGTAGTGATCTACTGAAGAGATCTTTAATCCATTTACTGTGGCTTTTTTAGAAAAAAGCAGAATGGGGGAAAAGGCTATAAACTAGACACAAGCCTCCTGGGCTGAAGGCTAATGGTCTCTTAGTATTTGAGTGGTTGGTTTGGGAATCTGCCTGTCTGGGATTGGGACTTCATGGTTTGTCCTTGTAAGTTGGTCCTGGGAATGCTGTGGGCAGACGGGTTGTTTCCTGAACAGGATGTGACAATGGATGGGTTCAACCGCCTATAGGGATATGGTTCTCCAGTATTTACGGCTTTTGACCCACTTAGCTGGGGAATAGGGTCTGATTTTTTTTCAGAGAGTGAGAATCAGTTGTGGCTCTTTTCTGTTAAGAGGAGGCCCAGAGAGGTGGGGGGGAGGGGATGCTGGTGGGGGTCGATGCAATACTCGGAATAATCAATGATTTCCAAATGATACTCAGCCACATTGTTTTATGGAGGAACCGTGAGAAACTGTAGGCCTTTAAGTTGGGTATCCGTTATTGGTGAATACTATGCATCTTAAATATGGAATGCAATGGAGTGTTCTGGGAAGGACTGTTAGGATTGAGTGGGGATCTTTTCCCAGGCCATAATCAGAGAGCACTGTCAGAGAACTGCACTGTGCATGTGTCTGTGTGTAAATCATGAGTTTACGTGGCAGCCACAGTAGGTCAAGTTTGAGTTCTGTAGAGGCTCTGTCCTAGCTGTTGAAATTATTGTGGCTTATTTTTCTTTCTAAGCTTGCATTTCGTTCTTTTGCAAAATACTTTAGAATTGTGTCCTCTGCTTCTTGACCTTTTTATAAGCAGGAACAATTTCTCCCTATCTATTCTGTCCTGGGCCTTTTTTCTCAACTGGTTTTGGACAGTATTATGCTTTTGTCAAGGTAAACATCACACTCATATAATATGGTCACTGTGATGATCTACTGAAGAGATCTTTAGTTCTACAGAAACCACAAAAGTAAAAGAAAAGAGCAGAATGGGGTAAAAGGTCCAGATTTCTTCTGATTCTCCTTTCCTTGTTGAGGCTTGTCACGTGGTAGCGACTTGATTAATTTTATTAACATGTGTTATATACAAAGGTAGTTTACACATCAGAATGATTCAATGGAGCATAAGCCCCTAAACACTCCAACACTTCCCAATTATCTCTGAATACATTCGAGATAGTTCATTTGCTCAACGCAAGTATCCCCCAAGGACAGGCTCAACTATTGATCACTATCTGTCTGTTGAACATGTTGACTGCTTCCATGGTCTGGCTCCATGTACCTATTTTTTAAGATTTTGTCCAAAGGAACCATTTGGTTTGAGCCATCATGGCAAAAGCTTGTTGATGGCACCATGCATGCAGGAAGAGAGAACCAACCCAGCTGAACTCATCTCTCTCACAATCACAGATGCCACTAGATTCAATTAGCAACATGGAGCATGGCCAATATTTCCTTCTTAAGGAAAGGGTAATTAAGGCCAATTAGAGTCGTTATAGCACAGAAGTAAGCTAAATGGGCCATTGTAATCAGCTCTGGTTCTCTGAGCACCTTAACTTGGTGCCAATCTCCTGCCATTTACCTGTGTCCTTGCACATTGTTCCTATTTATAATCATCTAATTCCTTTGTGAATACTTCAATTGAACCTGCCTCCAGGATGCTCCCAGGCAGTGCATTCCTGATACCTAATTACTCGCTGTGTGGGAAAAAAAATTGACATCTCACATTTGCTGTTTTTGCTCTTAAAACTGTGCCCTCTGGTTCTCGATCCTTTTATAGGCGGGAACAGTTCCTCCCCACATACTCTGACTTGACCTATCATGATTTTGTAAACTACTATCATCTTAGCCTCCGCCATAGAGTTTTAGAGCATGGAATTATGCCATCCATCTCCTTGTGTTCATGCTTTTCGTCAAGTACCAATCTACTCTAGTCTCATGTTCAGCACTTGCCATAGCTCATCACGTGATCATCTAATTATTTTTAAATATTGTGATGGTTCCTGCCTCTCCCACCTTTTCAGGCAGTGAGTTCCAGACACCGTCTACCTTGCAGGTGAAAAAAAAATCATCCTTAAAATCCTCTCTAAATCTCCTGCCCCTTCCCTTAAATCTATGCCTCTAGTTATTGCCTTCTGTACATATAGGAGAATATTCTTCCTATCTACCCAGTGTGCACCCTTCATAATTTTGTGTACCTCAATCAGATCTTCCCTCAGCTTCCTCTATTCTAAGGAAAGCAATTCCATCCTATCTAGTCTCTCCACATAGCTGAATTTCTCCAGACTATCCAACATTTTGGTAAATCTCCTCTGCTTTTTGTGGCAATCAGGCATTTCCCAAAGTGCAATGACCAGAACTGCATATATTACTCCACCTGTGGCCTGACAAACATTAGTTCCTTCATAACATCCCTGCTCTCAACTAATAAAGGATAGTATCCCATATGCCTACTGAACCACCTAACCTGTAACACCATAAGAAGTTGGAACAGGAGTAGGCTGTTTGGTCCCTTGAGCCCGCTCTGCCATTCAATATGATCATGGCTTATCCACCTGTCCCTGTTGCCTCGAGGATCTACGGACATGAATACCAAGGTCACTTTGATCCTTGATATTTCCTAGGTCTTATCATTCATTGTGAGCTTTCTTGCCTTGTTCTTTCTCCTAAAATACATTACCTCACACTTTTTGGAATTAAATTCCATTTGCTGTTTTTTAGCCCATCTGGCCAGCTCATCTTCATCACCCTGCAGTCTAAGGCTTTCCTCCTCCCTGTTTGCTACACCACCAATTTTTGTGTCATCTACGAAATTACTGATCAAATCAGGTGGCACAAGACAGTAGTTAGGTTTAAAATTCAGGCTTTAGACTTGATAGGAACTCATAGTGACCAACCTTAAGGTTAAATCTCCTCTCTCTGTGATCCAACAGCTCTGGAGTCTATTACTTGACACTTTCTCCTTGTACCTTAGACCATTTCACTCGTACATTTATGCCATTGGTTCATTCTCTCTGGTCAATGCCTTTCCAAGACAACTAGAAAGTGACAAGTCTGTAATGGATGAGGGTTAGTCAAACACCCTCTTCCAGTATTTTTCCATGCTGACCCAGGATTGACATGCATCACTTAGCTTGGATCTGAAATTCCTGCTCCCATTTCCAAAGATGGATGACTCAATTAGGGCAGGGAAGGGGTGAGCCTGGAACTGACATACAACTCTATTGACACTGGGAGTGCCGATAACAAGACTACTAAAAAAATCATTTTGTGAACTTTGGTGTGTTATGTAAGCTTGAAAAGGTTAAGGAAAATTTGGTAATACTGGCACCAGGAGATGGCAGTGTACCCCAGGGTAACTCTAAGCTGGTAAACCAGTTAGTGAGAACCAGGAAAACTGGTGCTGTAGCAAGTAATAATGGTAATAATGCAGTGTTACTGGTGGCCCATGTATAAAATGTTAGTTATTTTTCCAGTTTATCTAGTGGTATTTATTGTTGATACATTTATATGCCACAAACTATAATGAATATCAACTAATGTCAATAATCAATCTCAACATTTGTAGTCTTTTCATCAGAGACTTCTGAGAGTTTAATTGTTAGCTAAACATTCCAGATAATGAATCTTAATTTCCAGCTAACTACCCTTTGAATTGCCTTTCCAAGGTGCTGTGGTCGTTCTCAGCCATTAGACATTCCTTTGTATATTTCTGAGTGTTTGGCCGCTTTCAGATCAGGTTACTTTGGTGGCTATTTTAAAGTTTACTAGTACATTTTCAACTTTTTTTTCTCACTTAAGTCCAAGTCTTTCGAGCTAATCAATAAGATTTTAACTATTCATAGTTAGTATTTTATATCACCATGACTATCTGAGCAATGTTTTGGACAGCTGAAGTCCATGTGGTGTAGGGGGACCTTCAATGCTGTTGAGAAGGGAAATCCCGGATTTTGATCCTGTGACAGTAAAAGAATACAGTTCAAAATGAGGATGGTGAGTGATGCGTGGGGCATTTGGAAGTGATGTTCCCATGCATCTGTTGCCATTTCCCTTCTAGGTAATAGAGATCACAGATTTGGAAGGTGCTATCAAAAGAGCATTGGTAAGATTCTGCAGTGCAATGTTTAGATGGCACACACTGTTGCCATTGTACACCAGAGGTGAAGGGAGTGAGTGTTGAAGTTGTTGGATGAGACACCAATCAAGTAGGCTGCTTTATCCTGGATGGTGTCAAGCTTCTTGAGTGTTGTTAGTATTGTACTGATCCAAGCATTTCACTCCTGACCTATGCCTTATAGATGGTAGACAGGCATTGGAGAGTCAGAAGCTGAGTTACTTGTTCTAGAATTCCTAGCATCTGACCTGCTCGTGTTTATGTGGCTTATCTAGTTCATCTTCTGTTCAATATTAGCCCCAAGTTGTTTGGGATAGTAGGGATTTAGCAAAGATAACTCCATTGAGCAACAATGGTGATGGTTAGATTCTCTCTTTTTTGGGATGGTCATTGCCTTTATGTAGCTTGAAGGTTATTGACACTTATCTGCCCAACATTGAATATCATCCAGATATTGCTGCAAAGACAGCTTCACTATCTGAGGAATTGCAAATGGCACTTAACATTATGCAATCATCGATGCACAGGCTTACTTCAGATCATATGTGGCAGGAATGCCATCGGTTATGCAGCTTCAGATGATTTGGTCTTGGACACCACCCTGAAGAATTATTGCAGTGATGTCCTTGGACTGAGATGTCTGACATCTAACAATCACAACAATCTTCCTTTGTGATCACTGTGACTCAATCAGCACAGTTTTCCCTGATTCCCATTGACATCTGTTTATCTAGGGCTCCTTGATGCCACCTTTATCAAATGCTGCCTTGACGTCAAGGGCAGTCACTCTCACATCACCTCTGGAGTTGGGAAGTAAGATAGAGAGTCCAGACGTATAAGCCATCACCTTATACGTGGAAGATTGAGACTGTGAACCAGAGATTGTGAACATCTGAAAGGAATTGTCCACCACCCAAGCGGTAGACATCCATCACATCTTTCTGTCCATTCCAGGACAACACTCCAGGATAGGGAAAGCATTCTCATTGAATCATGTTTTTTCTTTATCTAATTAACTAATGCATTATATCTAACCTGTAGCATTTTATCAAATTTAGTAGCTGTCTGAACATTTCATCATGAGCAATTGGTTACCTATACTAGGTAACGGTGATCCCAAATCCCAACAAGCTAATAATCACAATGATAATTTTTTGTAATGGATATGATTGCATCGGAGATTTTCCACTGATTCCTATTGTTACAAAAGAGGCTGGAGGATTGCAACGTCACTCTCAACCCATTAAACAATGGGTAAAAAGATAAAATAAAATACCTTTTTCCAGATACTGAGGTGATCAATTAAGCATCTTCCCTATGTTAGGTTTTAAATAAGATCTATCAACCAGATTTCTTAATAAACAATACTATTTGTTCATTATGAAAACAAAACTCATTCAATGAGGATGCAATAATTGGTTAATTTACAGTCAGTAATAGAGGTGTATAGATGCTCAACACTCTAAATATCCTAAAAACAGAAGCAAACACATGCACTCTTCAGGAAAATAGAGAAGCACAGATGTATCTGCAGAGATTGGCTTTATTTGCCCAAAGGCAAAAAGTTAAAAACATAGGACATTACCAAAGTCTATTGCTCTGATGTTCTGCCATGTGTGGTCAAATCACTAATCATGAAGTCTTGCAGATGACACTTGCATAAGTAAACTTAAAAAATTTCTTTAAAAAAGCAGGTATTTCAAAAATGTGAAATAAATCTATTTTCCACAATCCTTCAGAATTTAAGTCCTGCCAACAATAGCAAACACAAAACACCTTTGTAACACCATTGACTTCAGTTTTGCCAGAGTTCCTTAATATTACACTTGGTCAAATGCTGTATTGACATCATTCTCACATCACTTCTGTTAAGCTGTTTTGCCCAAGTTTGGCCCAAGGCTGTGCTAAGTGACCCTATCACAATTCAACTGAGCGTCAGTGAATAGGTCATTGCTGCACAAGTGCTGCTTGATAGCATTGTCAACACCCTTTCCAACACTTATCAAGAGTAGACTGATGAGGCAGAAATTGACTGGACTGGAGTGCGAAAATCATATCGCGTGAATTGACTTAGCAGAAGATTAACATCTGTGATGATGGAGACTTCTGGAGGAGGCCAACATGAATTATCCACTCAGCAGTTCTGGCTGACTATTGTTGCAAATACTTCATAGAACATAGAACAGTACAGCGCAGTACAGGCCCTTTGGCCCATGATGCTGTGCCGAACTTTTACCTTAAACCTAAGGTAACTTTACCTCCACCCCTACCTTATACTATCATCCATATTCCTATCTAATAGCCTCTTAAAAGCCTCTAATGAGGCCGACTCCACTATCCTCTCCGGCAATGCATTCCACGCCCCTACCACTCTCTGAGTAAAGAACCTATCTCTGATGTCTCCCCTATATCTACCTCCACTCAATTTAAAACTATGCCCCCCCATAATAACTACCTCCACCATAGGAAAAAGTCTCTGGCTGTCCACTCTATCAATACCTCTGATCATTTCGTACACCTTGGCTTCAGCCTTGTCTTTTATACTTATGGTGTAGGGTCCCACATCCTCAGTGGAGGAATATTCAAGCAGATGTCTGCTGCTGTTGGTTTTTTAATTGTCCGCTATCAATCAAGACTGGTTGCGACAGGACTGCAGAACTTAGATCTGGTTTGTTGGTTGTGGAGTTGCTTAGTCCTTGTCTGCTGCTTCCTGCTTCCCCTGTTTGACATGCAATATATCCCATGATGTAGTTTCACCAGTTTGACACCTAATCTGTCCCATTTAACTCAATGGTACTTTCATACAACATGGTTTAGGGTACCCTGAATATAATGAATCAAATTCATCTCCAAACGGAGTGTGAGATGTCATGCCCACAAATGCTGTCATGTACATTGGGGACGAATAGTTTGTGAGAATGACTCCAAATAGAGTTTCCCTCTTGTTGGTTCCCTCACCACAAATGCAGACCCAAGCTCTGTTATTTAGGACTCTGACCAACCGGGGCAGTAGTGTTGCTGAGCCACTCTTGGTGATGGGCAATGAAATCCTTCTCAGAGTTTCTTTCAATTTGTGCTCAACATCAGCTGAGTATGGCTGGGTGGTGGTGGTGAGTAGTAGGTGGAAATCAGCAGGAGTGACCATAACCATAAGATTTATTGGCGTCAATGGTAAGGATTTCGAGGACAGCTCCCCTGATTATATGACACTGTGCTGCCACCTCAGTTTGGTTTTGTCCTGCCTTTGGTACATGGTATACTCAGGGATTGCAATGATGGTTTAAGGTATGGTTCTCTGAGTATCTATTCTCTGAGCTTGACTGATTTTTTTGGACAGTTCTACCGATTTTGCACAACCCCAGAGGTTATTAAGCAGAGATAATGGGGCTACTCTTGGCATTATTTCAAATTCGTAGGTTAATTCTGAGTGGTCTATCCATTTTCATTCCATGTTTGTGTGTTGGAGAAACATTCTGGCTGAGACATTTGCTCCTCCATCTGTGTTGGAATGGAGGAAGCTGGAATTTGAAAAGAGCAGTTAGGAACTGATTCTGTGAATTCTCACACCCATTCTTATTGTGTGACATTTTTAAGGGGGCAGGATAATGTGCAGGTAAGCAAACCCACAAATACCAATGCCGCTGTTTCATACTTTGTTGTGGAATTTTAGACCACCCATTATTTCCATGGAATCAAACACTCTTGGTAGGAGATGTAATTGATGGTACCTCAGATGAACTGTGAACCAAAGGGAACCTTAGTCTGGAGTTAGGAAACTCACTATGGAGTTGGGAATCTCATGACAGGTTAATTGTTGCTAATATATTGTTATATGATAAGTTCAGTATATTTAACATGCAGTAATTGCTAATAGGACTTTTGTTAGACCATTAATTTTATTGACGTTGTGAAAATGGAAGAAATCTTTAGATGCAATGCAATACATTTTCCAGTGCAAAATGTGCTCTCTTACACTGAACAGAATTGATATTCAGATTTTACTGTGTGAATTGGATCCTGTGATTTGACGTTCACACTGACAGCCCATTTTTTCAAGTTGTGAAACAGATTGCTGCCCTTTTTTACTGACAGCTCAACCATCTGTTCAGCCTTTGACGCAAAGCTGTCTAGCATTTTCAGAAATAAACTATGTTCCAGTGAATGGAAGCAGGCCTTCTAGTCTGTTTGGTTCAGCATCTACTCACCTTGTTCCTACATTTGGCCTTCTCAGTAGGCATCAGTCCTGAATTCACGCCCTTTCCACAATGAAAATTGCGTGGGTGGGCATTGTCAGACAGCTAGAGATCACTGGGAAATGACATGATTCATGATTTCTACCTTGAAGATGATAATGTGAGCCACTATGTGTGTTAAGGATGTGTTGAAGAGGCACTCATTCTGTATGTATGTGCAGGGGTGAGGGAGAGGTGGTGGGTGGTGTTTGACTCTCAATCTACATGTTCGAGATTTTTCAAAGACATTCACTCTGTGTGTATGTGAGGTATGTCTATGAAGTTTCCTTATAGAGTGCAGGACCTGCCCTGCTCTGCCATCATTGTGATAGCTTCCCTCCCACTATTATCCAGCTGGAAATGTGAAATAAAATGAGAAAGTACTGGAAACTCAGTGATTCAGTTTGAGCAGTAAGAATAATGGGATACTTCAGCACATTCTTCAACTGATCTTTGAAATGAGTAACAACAGGAATACATGTATTTGTGTAGCAACTCATGGACTCCAGCTAAAAGGGCTATATTGAACAATCTAACAAAACAGAAGAATACCCTAATTTCTATGTTGAAATCCATAAAAAAATTAAGGTTGCTTATAAAATTTGCTGACATAACAAAATGGTGCAATAATGCATTTTTTAAAATTCAACATCTCTGGGTCTCTAGTTCTCCATTCAGTGACGTGAGCCCAAAATTCCTGTGGGATCTGCTGGTTACCAAAATTTGTCTGATGTTAACAACATTGAGTCACAGAATCAGGACCTAGATCTGAGAATAGCAATCTACCCTGTTACATAACAAAACCAGAAATTATTCTTAAGAAAATACTGACCTGCTAACATAAAATACCAGAAAATGCTCTTAAGGAGCTCAGCATGGTCACTATTCCCATACAATAACTGCTGTTTTCTTAATGCAATATTTACTTTACAACTTCTGGCGACAAAAAGCCATAAATTGATCAGAAGTGAAAGTGATAGTGAACAGGCTGTGACCACAAAAAAAAAGCAGGATGGTTTGGATGCTACCAAGGGGCAATAAAACCACTCCTGAAAATATTCGGAAAATGTTTCGATAGTAGTCAATAATAGTGACCTTCTGCTGACATGGCCATCTGGCAGTCGTTGACTCATTTGGAGAACCAATGCTTTCCTGACACATCACAATTTAACTGTGAGGAAGCAATATGAACAAGAAAATTTAATATTATGCTAGGAACAAATTTACTAGTGTTATTGGGGAAGAAATGCCTACTATATTAAAGTCATTCATGTCTTCAATTCCTAGTTTAATTTACAACACAACACTGGTAGAAATCACAAAAGTTTGGTGGATTCACCCAAAAATAAGTAGCAAACATTGATTTCTTCCTTTCTGACTGTTACCAGCTGTCAGCATACAGCACCGGAGAGCTTTCCCAAGTCCAGACAACGAACTTGGTCCATTTGTAAATCAGATAGCAGTCAATATGCCAGTAAGAAATCAGTAGCAATTGGAAGAAAGCATATCTGTGTTACTCCATGTCTATGTTGTGATGGGAAAAACTCCATTGATGCAATGCTTTCACTGTGAATAATACTGAGTGTCACAAATCATAAGAGCCATTTTACACAAATGGATGGAGACTTCAACAGCGAAGAAGGTGAAAGAAAGACTATGTCAGTCTGCAACTGTCCAAGAATTGGATGATGTATTCTTGGACAAATAACCAAATAATAGGACATTTTCTGGTGTGCAGATATTACGATTAATGGCAAGGAAATAAAATTTAAGTTGGACACAGGAACAAGTTTATGCCTTCTTTTAATACCACAGCTTTACCATTCAGCTTCAGGGTGCAGTAGGTATTCCAATAAGTTTGCAAGGGCATATAAGAACATAAGAACTAGGAGCAGGAGTAGGCCGTCCGGCCCTTCGAGCCTGCTCCGCCATTCAGTAAGATCATGGCTGATCTTTTCGTGGACTCAGATCCATGCTACACTTATAATGGAAAGTAATCATTGACGTGAATCATTCCTAATCAACAGTTTTTTCATATAAATAATACAGAGATGCTGATGTAGCTTTGAAACTTTCTTCTTCAGGACTTGCAGAAGAAATTTCAGTTAACTATGCTGAATCAGTCATCATTGGAGAAACTGCACACCTAGGTTCACAGGAGGATACTACAGATCTTTAATTTCTCTTTCAGGAGAGGATAGATTAAATGGAGGAGAGATATGTCAAGGATAAACGCGGCCAGTAAGAAAATGACATGATTTTAATTTTCTCTTTCAAGTGTGGAAGGGAGCAAAGGTATTGCTGATGTTGATGATTTATTGGAGAAGGAGATGATTTGATAATAGTCCATAGTTTGCACAGCAGAGAACTACAAAATGTAACTGTTGCTGTACAAACTCAAGAATACACCTTGCAACCAGAAGTGAAAGAGCTTCAGCAAAAGACAAATATTGCTGTAAATAACTTACCAATGCAACTGTGTGACATGGCGTCCCACCAGTCCTCAACTGGACAAATCAGAGACATTCTGCATCCCATGTTCTCAACCAACTGAGTGATTTTTCAGGGAATCACTGAGGAACTGTTTACACAGCAAGATGTTAATGAAGAGGCAAAAGGAGGTCAGCATTCTGTTTCACAACAAGATTATCTAGAACATGTACAAGGACAGCCTGGCTCCAGAGAGGAATGTATTACAAAATGCAGCAGAGTGGAAAAGTGCACTTGTTGCAGTAGAGGAGTGCTATACTGCTAAGCTATATCTAAAGGGATTAAAATGAGCATCAGTAGAATATGTTGGTCACAGCAAGTCTCTGAAGAAATTCTCAAACTAGACATGCCACCTATAATGAGAAAATGACTGATACAGATGTTGAACATTCAATCAAGTGTGGGGCTTAGAACACTACACGGAAGCTTTCTGTGCATCTCAGTCCTGATGTTAGATCATCCTGAACACCTAGTTGCTTGAATCTTTTAAGTTTATTCTTATGTTGATGATGGCGAAATCCTACTTTCTGCTGGAATTCCTGAGAGGTCAATATCTGCAGGGAAGAAGCCTGAAGCTTCAAAGTAAGTCTTAATTCTTCTTTTCAGCTACATGACTGTTCCTGGATGTTCAATTGAATAGTTTTTTCATCATCGCATTAGAGTGGAGAATACAGCTGTGAAGGTCTACGTGGGAGGCAAAAGTGCTTCACTTTTCAAAAAAAATTTCCTCACGGAACAAAGGAGGAATTAATTTGTTGTCTTCCTTTTTATGGGTTTTTAGTGGTTTGGGTTCTGAAGATTTGTCTTTTGAATCAGTCTTTCTTTGCTCATTCTTCAATACTTTTGCCTTCGAGTCAACATCAGTGTTCCGGTACATGGTGCCGGCTGTTGTGCGAAGATGACACCCCTCTCTGCTGATGTGCCTGCTTTTCATAGGGATAATACTGAAGTACATACATCCCTCACTTCCTCACAAATGAGCTAAGAACATTGTTGGAGATTAATGTACTTTGCAAAATAATCTTTAACAGAAGGGTGGGAGTAGGAGGAAACAGTTCAGGGTAGAGTGAAAGACTTCAGGGGAAGTATAGTATTTGGGATTGACAGCTAAACTGCATCATCAGCGACGTCAGATCACATGGAGTTAGAACAAGAAAGTGAGGATTCTGCTAAAGCTCTCTTGTACAAAGTTAATAAAAAGTTAATAAAAGTTGTTAATTTTTGCTAATGTGGTTGCAGACTCTCTTCTATCAAGTGTACCCAGACATCAGCCCTGTTTTTACAACTGTTATGACATGGAGACAAACAGCCAAAGCAGATCTCCTCTTCTACCTCTGTATTCACAACACAGTAAAATTAACACTTTTGAAAGCACTCAATAGTTTTTTCAATGACTCCTAACCAGTAGATTTGTTTCGAGAATCTCTGTTGCAAATAAGAGATCTAATTCTTTGTCCCAGTCCTTCAGACATATAACAATAGGCTTTGATAATAATTTTGAGAGTTTGGTGATAGCTCTCCAAAACACCAAGTCTATGGATGGTATGCAGTTGATTTCAATTGTTTAATTCCCAAACTACTGATATATTGAAAACGTTTTGACATGAAGTTTGATCCTTGATCAGACTGTACTTCCATTTGCAGATCATAACGCGTGAAAAACTGTGAGATTTTCGACTACCACTTTAACGTTGATTGTTCTGAAGGAACAGCCTCTGGAAATTGAGTAATTATATCCATAACGGTAAAGATATATTCATTTCTAGCTGTCGTTTTAGGTAATGGTCCGACACAATCCACTAGTGTACAACTGAATGGTTCCTCAAAAACTGGTATAGGAATTAAGGATGCTGGTTTAATTGCATGTTGAGATTTATCTATAAATTGATAAGTTTGACATGTTTTACAAAACCACATCTTAATGCAATTTCGGCCAGGTAGAATAACTGTTTATGGATGCCTGAGTTTTCCAAATTCCTATGTGTCCTGCCATAATTAATTTATTTATTCTCACGTGTACTGAAATAAAGTGAAAGCTTTGTTTACAAGTGGTACAGGCAGATTATAGTAAGCAAAGGATGTACAGATCAAAAAGACTTAGACAGAGGCATACAGGTTACATTGCACAGGGAATGCACTAGGTGAGATCAACATTAGCAAGATCAGCGTTATTTGAGGCTAGAGAGTCCATTCATCAGTCTGGTAATGACCAATAAGAAGCTGTTCCTGAACCTGCTGGTGCACGTGTTCGGGATTCTGTATCTCCTGCCTAAGGGAAGAGGTTGTAGAAGATCATTACTGGGATGGATCTTTGATGATGTTGGCAACCTTTCTGTGGCAGCAAACAGTGTAAATGGAGTCCATGGATGGAAGGTTGGCTTCTGTGATGGCGTGGGCCATGCACATCACCTTCTGTAGTTTCATACGGTCCTGAGCAGAGCAGTTGCAATACTAGGCCGTTATGCACCCAGACAGTATGCTTTCAATGGTGCATCTGTAGAAGTTGGTGAGGGACCTTATGGACATGCCAGATTTATTGAGCCACCTGAGGAAGAAGAGGTGTTGTTGTGCCTTCATGACTGTTGCTTCTACGTGGGAAGTCCAGGACAGGTTGTCGGTTATCGTCACTCCGAGGAACTTGACACTCTTCACCCTTTCAACCTTAGTTCCATTGATGTAGATGGGGACGTGTTCTAGGCCTTTGCTTCTGAAGTCGATCAGTTCTTTAGTTTTGTCGTCATTGAGAGACAGATTTTTTTCATTGCACCATGCCACCAAGTCCTCTATCTTCCTTCCGCAGTTTGACTCGTCATTGTTAGATATCGATCCCACTAAAGTGGTGTTGTCAGTGAACTTGTAGATGGCATTCATTCAGAATTTGGTAACACAGTTGTAGGTGTTCAGGGAGTATAGTGGACGCATCCTTGGGGGGGCTCCAGTGTTGAGTGTTATTGTAGAGGAGGTGCAATTACTTACCCTCACTGATTGTGGCCTGTGGGTCAGAAAACTGAGGATCAAGTTGCAGAGGGTGGAGCCAAAGACCAACGTCACGGAGTTTTGAGATCAATCTGGATGGGATAATGATGTTGAAGGCGGTGCTGTAGTCAACGAGCAGGAGTCTGACATAGGAGCCTGCTGTGTTCATCCAGCCCTGCACCTTGTTGTCTAGGAGTCTGACATAGGTGTCTTTGATGTCCAGATGTTCCAGGGATGTGTGCAGGGCTAAGGATATGGCATCTCATATGGGAATCTCATGTGCTACTCGTAATATCTCCCTACAATAGCTGGGCAGTTTCACTACCTGATGTAAAACTGACCATTCTTCATTGGCAAGTCTAAGTGGAGATCTCCATTTCCTCATCAGCACTCTGGAACTTTTTCAGCTTCTACCTCAGTATGAGTTACTGTGCCAATTTAAATAATTCAGGTTCTGCTTTTTGTTTTGTAATTAGGGACATACCAAACACTCCACCTGGATAATCTTTACCTTTCAGGAAAATTTCAGCTATCCTTTCACTTGCTTGTGGTGACTCATCAACCCTTATTAAGGGATTTTGTTTAACCATTGCTCTGGTTACCATACACAAGGAAAATATACTAGGAACCTGTTTCTCTAATTATTTTGTTTCTTGTACTTCCTTTGGGTATACTGTAGTTATCAGTGAAGCTACTACCTTTAGTCCTGCCAAATCATTACTTAGAAGTAAATCTATTCCTTCAACAGGTAATGTTTTTACTACTTTGACAATTATTTCTCCTGCCAACAAATCACATTCCAGTTATACTTTATGTAATGGAACCAGAATATATTCTACAACAATCACATTTATTAATACCTTAACACTCTGGAGGGAAAATCTAGAGATTGTGATGCCCCTATATCTCTTGGTATGGTTATGGGTTTAGCTACTGCACCTTAAGAAAAAGGAGTCACCATTACTTTTGACAAAAATCCTGCATACCTCTCATCCATCTTACAACCTCCTTTACTAATGACAAAATTCACGTCTGGCCTTTCAATTATAGTTACAGCTATAACCTGGCCTGATATTATCTTTTCGTGTTTCTTTCTCTGACTCATTTTTCCCAACTCCTATAAGCATCAAGGACCTCTCCACTTCGAATATTCCAAAAGCACATGGCCCAACTTTTTAAATAGAAATATTTACACTTCTGAATTTCACCTCCACTGTCAGCATTTTCCTACTTAATCTGAGGAGTTCTTGGAGCATTCCTTCTTGCTCATTCTCTACCCTGACTCACTGACTTCATTTCATTCTCCCATTTTTTATTTTTCTCAAATTTCTGGGATTGATGGAAAATAGATTTATGAATCTGTTCATAATCATCAGCCATTATAGCAGCTTGTCACAATTGATACCCTTTTGTCTTCTATATTAGTCAATTATGGAAGGTAAGGCATTTCTAAATTCTTCTGAAAGAATAATTTCTCTGAGAACATTGGAAGTATTCCCAACATTTAATGCTCTTCTCCAGCTATAAAAATTATTTTAGTACAACTCAGTACAAGTTTGTCCAGGCTGTTACTGTTAACCTCTGTCTGTATGCTTCGGGACCAATTAATATGCTTTTAGGATAGCTCTTTACACATCATCATAATCCCTGACAGGGATGCTTAAATCCCTTGTGCATTACCAGTTAATTTACTTTGCATGGACACGGTCCAATCTGCTTTTGGCAACCTCATTTGTATTGCCATCTTCTGAAATGACATGAAAAATGCTTCCGCATCCTTCTCTTCAAACCTGTGCAAAGCCTGCACAATCTTAAATATCTCCCGATTGAACTGTGGGTTGTAACTAGAACTGCTTTATTCCATATTTTCCCAAACCTTTGGGGCTTAGCTTGCCAAAGCTCCATCGTTTTTAATTCAAATCCTTGTTCTCCCTATCATTTTTCCCATTGGAATTCCAGTTTTAAAAATTCTAACTCTCTTTGGAATTCTTTCTTCTCCCTCCCTTTGGAACTCCAAGCCTAATTTTCTCATTTCTGTTTGGCTGAATTGCAGCTCAAGGTTCACAAATGCATCTATTGTACTGCCTCTGTATTTCCACTAAACCCAACTGTTTGATTCTTAGATCTATAATGTCTGCCTTCTTAGCCTGTTCTGGAAAATTTATTTCCAGTTCGCTGGCTAACTCTGCTAGTTTAGATTTAAGCATCCCTGAAACTGTACCAGGTAAACTTATGTTAAGTACAAAATCTCTTTACCAATTTCCAGTATCATGTTAAGTTTGAGTACAAACCTAATGTGTGATTACCCATTCTAAATCCCAAAATCTAATTCCAGACCTACGTTATCTACATTTCAATATCAAAGACTTCAGCCCCCAATTATATTACAACACAAAGACAGACAGCCAGACCATATCAGCCTTTCTACTTATGTATTTGCAACACAGTAAAATTACAACCATTGAAGCCCTCCAATAGTTAATCCAATGGTTCCTAACCACACCTTTGAATGACCAATCTCAGACTTTGCATAATTACACCAGATACAGGTTTTGTATCTTAAACAAAAGACACCTTAACTTTAGCAGAAAAAATTAAACAACAAGGAAAGTAATTAATGTCTATACCTTAAACCCAAAGCATTTGTTTTCCACCCTTATTCACACAAAAGTCAGACACACAAACAAACACAGTTAAGGGATTTATAAAAGAAAATGATAAAACTGGTCATATTACTTAAATAGCTTTCATGACAGGTTGTTTCACAGGCATAGATGTGAATTCCTTGGTTGTTTTTCTAGGAATGTTGATCAGGTTCCCCTTTCTTGTTCACTCAGGAACATGTAGTAATATTTCTAACTCGGCTTTCTACTCTCTGGGTTTTTGGAAGCTGCGGTTGGAGATTAGACAGAGAATTTTCAAATCGTCATGCTTTCTCACTCTTAGCCAAACTCATCTCCATTGAGAGCATAGTTCAAAAATTAACTTCAGCTATTGGCCTACCCTGACAGACTGACGGTATCTTCCCAAGGGCTCAATCACCATTCAACATCCACCTTGAACATAGAATGTCTACCAGTCTAGCTGGAACCAATTCCTAGGATACTGACTTCGTTAGTAGCCAACTTCTGCTATCTGTTTCAACACAGTGCTCTTCCTGGGTCACTAAGTCTGTAGGAACTCTGAATCAGGAATCAACCTCCAGGCTTAGCCTCACAAACAAACAAAAGCTTGTTTAGTTTGTTCTTTTCCTGTTACCACAAGCTGTTTCACAAAGTTCCACAAGTCATCCCCAGCTCCAAACCAAACTTTGATTGTAGAATAAAAGTAAAAATAATGAAAAGTCAATGATTGTTCCAACACAATAATAGAGAGGGGTTTCCCTAGGTCTGGTCACTCCTCTCTCGATGTATGTATCATGAGTTACCGTACGCTGGGGGAATTTTGAAATTTGCAAATAACAAGCAACTCAAATGTTAATGAACAGTGTGGAGAATATAGTAGACCTCAGGAGACTGATGAGTTCAACAGACACCTGGCACATACTAGTTAATACAAATGTAAAGTAATACATTTCTAGAAAAGATGCAGTAAAGAAATATGAGTTAAATTAATGCTTATAGAATCCTTACAGTGCGGAACAGGCCATTCATCCCATCAAGTCTGCACTGGCCCTCTGAAGAGCATCCCACCCAGACTCATTCCCCCGACCTATCCCCAAAACTCTGCATTCACCATGGCTGATCCACCTGGTCTGCACATCCCTGGATACTATGGGGCAAGTTTAGCATGGTCAATCCACCAACGACGTAAATCTTTGGAGGAAACCGGGGCACCCAGAAGAAACCCACCTTACGCAGGGAGAATATACAAACTCCATACAGACAGTCACCCAAGGCTGGAATCGAACCTGGTCCTTGGTGTTGTGAGGGAGCAGTGCTAACCACTAAGACATTGTGCTTCCTAAACAATTTTCCAATGAATGATTTATTGCCACATGTATTTAAAAAAAAAGTGAAAGGTGTTAACGCAGTGTGGAGCTGGAGGAACACAGCAGGCCAGGCAGCATCAGAGGAGCAGGAAAGCTGATTTCTCAGCTGATGTCCCTTCTGAAGAAGATTTCTGAAGAAGATTTCTCAAGAAGAGTCCCGGCCCAAAACGTCAGCTTTTCTGCTCCTCTGATGCTGCTTGGCCTGCTGTGTTCCTCCAGCTCCACACTGTGATCTTGTATAAGTGTTCTTCCTCTTCTCGGCGTAGTTCTGGAGAGTCGATGTGTGTCCTGGGCCGGTTTAAATAGTGTCCTAATCCACAAACAAAGCTGCATTCAGAAGGGTCCCGACCCAAAACATCAGCTTTCCTGCTCCTCTGATGCTGCCTGGCCTGCTGTGTTCCTCCAGCTCCACACTGTGTTATCTCTGACTCCAGCATCGGCAGTTCTTACTATCTCTGAGTGAAATGTGTTAATTATTGCCAATGCTCCAATGCCATTTTGAATTACTGAAAATATTAAAATATATTACTAAAGTAGAGTTTTATCTTCTTCCCTTCTTGTTCCTCAACTGCTGCTCCACTTGACATCGGCTGGGATTTCTATAACAGAATCTGGGGTGTCTGGAATGGGCTCCAGGCCCACCAAGGTCAACTCCACAGCGAGGATTCCTGCTCCAGGCCCACCAATCCAGATCTGCCCCTTATCTTAAATCTATGCCCCTGGTCATTAATCTCTCCATCAAGGGAGAGGTTTCTTCCTGTATACCATATCTATATCCCTTATTATTTTATACATCTCAATCATGCCCCTGTCAATCTCCTCTGCTCTAACAAAATAACCCCAGTCTATCCAATCTCTCTTCATAACTGAAACTCTCCAGCTCAGGCAACATCCTGGTAAATCTCATAGACTCATAGAATCCCTATAATATGGAAACAGGCCATCTGGCCCAACAAGTCCACACCGACTCTCTGAAGAGCATCCCACCCAGACTCAAGCCCCCACCCTATCCCTGCATTTCCTATGGCTAATCCACCTAACCTATACATTCCAGGGCACTGTGGCAATTTAGCATGGCCAATCCATCTAACCTGCACATATTTGGACTATGGGAGGAAACCAGAGCACCAAGACCAAACCCATGCAGACACAGAGAGAATGTGCAGACACCACACAGACAGTCACCTGAGGCTGGAATTGATCCTGTGTCCCTGGCACTGTGGGGCAGCACTGCTGACCACTGAGCCACTGTGCCACCTTCTGCATCCTCTTGAGTGCTATCACATCCGTCTAAAATTGTGAATTCCAGAACTGAACATAAATGAACATAAGTTGTGGCCTAAACAACATTTTATACAGTTCCATCACAACTACCCTCCTCTTAAACTCTATGCCTCAGCTAATAAAAGTAAGTGTCCCTATGCCATCTTAACCACTTGTCCTGATAACTTAAGGGACCAGTAGATATACGCATCAAGGGCACTCTGATTCTTAGTGCTTCCCAGGGTCCCTTTGTCAGCATGTATTCCATTGCCTTGTTTGTCCTGCCCAAGTGCATCATCTCACATTTGTCTGTGCTGAATTCCATTTAGCACTGTTCACTCCACCTATAGCCTCCTGTAATCCAAGGCTAGCCTCTTCACTATTTAACACTCCACCATTTTTTATATAATCTGAAAACTTACTTAAAGGGGTAAGGGCAAGGGCATAAACATCTCTCACAGTCTTATACATATAGCCCAAGGCAAGAATCATACCTCTACATTAATATGTCAACTGCTAGAGGCTAGGAGAATCAGGCCTATGCTGAGTGTTGGTGCCAATGGGTGAGCATCACACTTTAGCAAGTGCCTAAAGATTTTTGTGAAAAGGCTGTGCTACTGGAACGATACCGGTGATCTGAGACTGCACTTAAATGGAGAACTCTACAATTTGAGAAATACCCGTTTGAGAAAGCGGACATTTTGGTTAATACAGAGGCAAAACGAGATTTATACAGTGATTGGAACTAGAAGATATGATTCAATCATATCTTTCAAAAAGTCATTTAACAACAATATTAGTAAAGGAAAAAGTATGCTGGAGTCTGAGAAAAGGAGAGTAACGAAGCAAATCAGATAGGTCTTCAAGACATAGAGATGTGCAGTACCTTTGGTCCAACTCGTCCATGCCAACCACATATCCTAAATTAATTAATCCCATTTGCCAGCATTTCGCCCAATATCCCTCTAAACCCTTCCTATTCGTGTACCCATTCAGATACCTTTTAAAGGTTATAATTGTACCAGCATCCACCACTTTCTCTGGCAGCTCATTTCACCCTCTGCATGAAAAAGCGGCCCTCCACGTCCCTTTTAAATCTTTCCCCTCTCACCTTAAACCTATGCCCTCTAGTTTTGGACTCCCCTTCCCTGGGGAAAAGACCTTGGTGCTTCTTTCATCTGGAGCATTTTGAATGAGTCAGCAATTTGTTCTCTTCTAATTTGCAGAAAGGAAATACAATTTAAGCAGCAGGCTGTTTTATTAAAGACAGGAAGTTCGATAACATGCATAGACCAAGTTTTAAAGATGTGTCTCTAAGCTGCTGGATTGACATCATATTCAGAATCCTCCTTGTACTACAGGAATATGGAAGGTACATTTGTGATGGAGTCCTGCCCTGGGGCCTGGAGCAGGTCATGAGAGACACAACATTGTGAACAGTTTGTGCAATTGTGACCAGTCATGGGTGTCAAAGGTCATCAGCCTGATGATAACTCTCTGATTTGTTCCAGGGTATCTTGTGGATGTGAATGATACAGTGATGAGTGTTTGGATGTCAGAAATTACTGTTGTGTGCCTTTCTGTCTGCAGTAAAATACCTGAAGCCTGAAGAAAGTCAATTATGTTTTCCACCAGTTGCTGTAAGCCATTGCTGTTAACCAGTAACTAAGAGACTTTGCAGTAGATGTAACAATCACCCTGTGCCTCCTGTGGAGAAGTGAAGGAACCTGGAGAAAGGTAATGGAAGAACAGAAAGTCCTGGCAAACCAAAAGGATCATTTTAGCAGACCCTATATGTTTGTGCCATTGAGCTGTAGTTCCCAGTTTTTTTCCCTCCACCCATAAAACTACATTTTTTGTTTGTCTATGTCTGTCTGAATGTGATTGTAAGGGTTTTAGAGTATACAAGGTTTTTGAGAAGATTTGCAGCTCAAGTGTTGATGCGATTGTTGACTTGCTTGCCAAACTGTTAAGTTTATTTGTAGACATTTTGTTCCCAGACTAGGTAACATCCTCAGGGCACCTCCAGCGAAGTGTCAGTGTTCTGTCCCACTTGCTATTTATGTGTCTTGGTTTGCTTTAACAAATGGAGCTGCATCAAAACACTGTTCAATTGAGTCACAACACACTGCAGCATCCCGGAGCATCTCAAGGCCAGGGAAGAACACTTATACAGTGTCTTTAGAAACAATAATTACCAGAAAAGCATAGTCCACCGATGCCGACATGACAGACCATAACAAGATGACACAACATGTCCAGAGACGCTAGTCACCCTACCATACATTAAGGACATATCTGAAATGATCACCAAATTACTCCACCTTGCTACCAAGAGACATGAACAGCTGTCACTCATTTCAATACACGTGGACAAAGAGGGACACCAGTTCAACTGGGACAGCGTAACCATCTTAGGACAAGCCAAGCAAAGACACCCATGAGAATTCCTGGAGGCCTGGTACTCAAACCGGAACCCCATTAACAAACATGTAGAGCTGGACCCCATATACCAACCACTAAGAAACAAATCTGGAAGTGATGCCACCCACCCCAGCAAACCAAGACACATAAATAGCAAGCGGGACAGAACACTGACGCTTCACCGGAGGCACACTGATGATGTTACCTAGCATGGTGACAAAATGTCTGGAAACAAACTTACCAGCTCAGCGAGCAAGTCAACAACCAGTTTTAGAGTATTAACTAGTAGCCATATGTTGATAGCTTATAGCTGTTTACTTGTGATTAGAAATTACTTATTTGTATTAGGCAATAGTTCTTGTTAAGTGCAAAAACTTGATCAGAGTTTTCCATTCACTTAATTTCAATGGGCAGATAAATTTGGGACTTTGTGTGCTTTGTGGTAATCTTGAGAGTAGTGAGGGTTGGGAATCAGCGAACTTTCCCAAGTGGGATGTAATGGTGGAAGGCAAGAAGTGAATTTGCAAGTGGAAGAATTATGCTACGTCATGTATTACATTTTTATTATTTGCTGCATTTCAAATAGTGCTTTGATCCTGAACCAGGCTGGCACATTTATGTTACTTTTAAAATGCTTACTTTTAAAATATGATGAAGTGTGAGATGCAGACTTAATGAAAGGCCACAAGATTCAATAGCTTTAAACTTTACTGAACAAGGTTAGAAAAGTAGCGCAATCTAAAATGCATGTATAAGTAACATCTAATCCCCAGAATTGACATGTGCTAACAGACTGCGATCAAACACTCCACTGCACAATTAAACCACATATACGATCAACACAGATTCCATGGATATTTCAGCAATTCCTAATGATGTTAATAACACAGTGGGTCATCAAATCGCATTGAACTTCACGAGTAATTCACAATTCCTTACATTTCCTGATCTGGCCTTGAAACGTCTTCTCACAAGGACTGCCTCAATACCTGTTCCTGTTCTGATTGAGATAACAAGGTGTGGAGCTGGATGAACACAGCAGGCCAAGCAGCATCAGAGGAGCAGGAAGGCTGATGTTTTGGGCCTAGACCGA
>NC_063370.1:17189729-17236967 GCF_021869965.1 Rhincodon typus
GCCCGAAACGTCAGCCTTCCTGCTCCTCTGATGCTGCTTGGCCTGCTGTGTTCATCCAGCTCCACACCTTATTATCTCATTGTCCTTGATGCAGGGATCTAATGTACAGAAAGAACCCTTTGAGTGTTGTTTGGGCTGCACTCATCCAGGCAAGTGGGGAGTATTCCATCACACTCCTGACTTGTAGATGGCGATCAGGCTTTGAGGAATCAGGAGGTGAGTTACTTGCCGCAGTATTCCTAGCTTCTGGCCTGCTCTTGTTTGTTTGTTTTTGCTACTGAATCCTGTTAATCTTTCAAGTGAATGCTATAACTGGTATGATGTTTCAGCAGAGATCAAAGATTTGGAACTCAGGAATTCATCCTGCTTTAAGGTGCTGTTTGTACACAGAGTAAATTCACATTTCATATTGTGGCCATAAGACCTGAAAGGATGGCACTTGATGTTTTTATTTATTCTTTCATGGGATGAGGGCATCGCTGGCTATGTCAGCATTTATTGTCCATCCAGATGGCAAGTTAATAGTCAACCATATTGGTGTGTGTCTGGAGTCACATGTAGATCAGACTAGGTAAGGATGGCAGTTTCCTTCTCTGAAAGACATTAGTGAACCAAATAGGATTTTCTCACAATCAACAGTGGTTTTCATGGTCATTATGAGAATCTTAATTCCAGAATTTTTTGAATTCAAATTCCACCATCTGCTGTGGTGGATTCAAACTCTGGTCTCCAGAACATTACCTATGTCTCTGGATTAACAGCCCAATAATGACATCATTAGGCCTCCCTCTGAGTTGGATGTTTAGCCATGATCATATGGTAGAGCTGTCTTGAAGGGCTGAATATCCTACTCCTGTTCCTTGATTCAATGCTTCAGACCCAGAAGGAAAAAACAGTACAACTGATTTGAGACCAACTGGGTTGACTCATCTTGTATACTTCAAAATGGAGCTCCAGTACTTCCAGGATGTTCATTTCAAGTATTGTTGTGATTTTTGGCTGTTTATTTCCCTCTTGGGATTAACTTCTGTGATGCGAACAGTGAGATATGATTAAAACTTCTGCAATGTTTCTATGTGCAAGTCTAGCCAAACGAAACTTGGGATATGATGTACCAGCAAACACTTTGAATTTTTTTTCAGCTTACCCACTTGTCCTTGTTTATGGGTACCTTGCGAAGTAGTTTGTACTACCCTGTACCCGCGAAAGGAAACCAGTCTTCGCTTTCTATGGATATATAGGTTCAAATTCCACCTTAGTAGTTTGTAAAGTTTGAATTCAATTAAAATCTGGAATAAAAGTTAGTCTAATGATAAGCATATAACCATGTCATTGTTGTAAAGTCCCGCCTGGTTCACTTATACTTTTTAGGGAAGGAAACCTCCCAATCTTATCTGGTTTTGTCTCTCCAAATCCATTGCAGTGTGGTTGATGCTCTCTGGGCAATAATCGCACTCACATCTGTGACAAATTAAAATAAAAAGCATGGGACTTTCTTTAAATCTAGCTTGAAGGGAAGCATGAAACCTTGCCATCTCTGGTCAAGCTCAGAGACTTCAGAAAAAAATCTCAAAGCTGAGATAAGACAAAAATTACAATTTCTACCTATTTGTTTGAATTATTTGAATATCCTATGTTTATTTTTAAGTGAATTTGTAGTGCAAACTGAATAAGTAGGTGGATTTCTTATCCTACATTTATTTCTGGATGAATTAACTATTTTAATTATTTTATACTTTATAATATTGTTACTATTATTATGACATCATGTAGATTTATTTTTAAAATAAAATATTAAGTGATTATTCTGAAAGTTATAGATACACTTGATACCTCAGGATTTCAAACTTCTCGAGAATAATTAAATGGGAACTCAATGGACTGAGAGCGATTAACTCAGGGAATTTTCTGTGCTATAATTTACTTAGAAAGAATGTTTTATTCTTAGATATTTGATTTGAATAATCCTAGGAGGGAGGAAATGTAATTTTAGAATCCAAGTCTACAGCTATTAATGTTGACTAAAATTTAATTGTGGTTTAAAATTAGTCCTATTCAAAAATTGAGACTAAGTAAATTTTACCTTTCTGGAGGAATAAAGGTGGTATAATCATCATGAAGCAACTGGTCTAGAGAGTGCTTACAAGGTCACCTATGGCAGATCTACCAGATCATCTTAAATCATTGTATATACAGTAAGTCTGAGACATACATCTGATCAATTTCAGACAGACAATCATTGGACCAATCACGGACCAGAAGACCAACTTACCTCTTCACAAGATGATGCTCAACAAAGTGTTCCCTCCCCACCCATCCCCCACCAGATTGGAATCCGCAGGAAACTGGGTACACTGTTGCTCTCATTGGCTAGAACTCTAAGGATGAGAAAGCTGATTGGTGCAGGCCATTTTCAATCTAAGGCAGCACCAGACTTAAACCTAGTCTGCTTTTTATTCTTTCTGAATTGAGCTCACCCAGAGTGAACAAGATTCTGGAGAGCACAGAGGTATAAAGTCAGGAGGCACATTGACTCCAAACCCTATGAAGTTTTGTAGCATCAAGTCAAATACGGGCACTGAAATCTCCTGCTCATGACCATGTGCCATAACCTTCCTCTTTGGCTGATCAGTATTCCTATATGTTGAACACCACTTAAAGGAAAACTGAGAGCAGCAAAGGCACAGAATGTACTCTGGGTGGGGAACTTCAATGCCCATCATGAAGATTGGCTTGGCAGAACCCCTACGAACTGAGCTAGTTGAATCCTAAATGACATAATCGTTAGACAGACCTGGTCTGTGACATGTGGTGAAGGAACCGACAAGAGGGAAAAATATACTTGACCTCATTCACATGAATCTGCCTGCTGCAGATGCTTCTGTCCATCATGATAGTGAGAAACGTAGGTGAAACAAGATAAATTAAGTGAAATTGAGAGAAAAGGGAACAAAAATAAAAAACCGCAGGAGGGAAGGACAGCCAGTGGAAAGAAAGTTAGATGTCAGATTTTTAAAAAAAAAATTGTGAAGACCCTTACGGTGAAATATGATGAACTGAGCCAGCAACAGATACCTCTTCCACTTTAACGTTCCCGTTCAAACAACCTTTGTCAGTGGCAAGACAACATTGAAAATACATTGCTCCTCTCCTCACTCTGATTGATATCCAGATCCCGCCCAATCAGATTATCAACCCTGGCCCTCATCCCCTAATTAATGATGGGGAGCTGCCAGGAACAACAAGACCCAGAGGAGGGATTGTGGAATGGACAAACTGTAGAGGGCGTCGCAGCTCAGATTCACCAGAACAATAGAGGGCTTGGAAGGAAAATTAATAGAACAGACTGCAATGTGGAATATTGAGGCGTGAATCAAGTGAAGTGCCTAAAATGTAAAAATGTATTCCAGGTTGTGTAGAGGAACAAATCGCTGTCACGGGGATGTCCACAACATGTTGGAATAACATCAAATTGGAGTCTACAAGAATAGAAGGTTGCACGAAACAACTGTGAATGACACCACTCGTCGCCTCGGCTCGTCCTGTCTGTGTCTATTTTGCAAACGGAGCATTTTGTTCTGTTAATTAAGAGCGATGGGTTAGGTGCAGAACACAAGATCCATAGAAAGACTTGTAAATGATGACATCGGAGAGGACAGATTATGACTGACGAAAGATTGAAGGTTACAAGGCTCTCTACAGAATCGGCTGAGGTGTCCTGATTAAACATCTTTAAAATTCTAACATAGCTTGTTAGGGATGGCGTAGAGAAGAAATTTCCGAATGTTGGGGTGGGGTGGCATGGGGGGAGGGAGGGTGCTTAAAAAATTGCACGTAACCATTAAAGATAACCAGTGAAAAATTCCGTGAGGAATTCAGGAGACTTTTTTAAAATCTGAGAGTGATGAGGACGTGGGACTTGAAATTTCAATTTCAAATTTCATTGGTTGAATTGCTGTGGTGAGATTTAAGTCTACGTCTGCAAAGCATGACCTTGGGGATTAATAGCCCAGTTGCATTGACACAGCTCCACCACCTCCCGAGAAATTATCTGTAATATGGAAAACACTGTTGGGTGAGGTGGAAACACAATAATAAGTGCGGGGGTACACGAGATTGAATGGCTTTGAACATGGCCCTCTCTACATTTTGCATCTGGTGAGCTTGGCAGGCATTTCAAACAATTGTCTAGATTTATGATAAAGTACATTTGCCTAGAGCAGGAATGTGCAAGAGATTCCACAAACCACTTACACATTAAGTGTTGTATGGACAAAATATGCTAATTAAGGAGGAATTACAGAAAGATAGATCAAGGCAGGAAAGGAAATAAGAAGACTTGGTATTTCATCTAGAGATTGTGTTGAGGCACAGTGACCCCAGAGGGAGTGTTACGACCATGTAACTGATCAATGAGAGAGGAACAGTAGGAGGCCATTCAACATGTTACACAGGCAGAGAAGGAAACCATTAACAGTCCGCGCTCTCACACTGGAACACATGCAGATGCAGTTTTTTTCTTTAATCAACTTGACAATCAAATCCTGAGCTGGCATTAAAACCCGGTAGGGCACTGCCACTGAGCCTTTCCGAGACGATTAACTGGAGAAAAATTCGACTAATAGCCTTTCTGATTCGCGAATATATTCAGATAGGCAACTGGGATCTTATTAGATTTTCTTAGCTGAATGTGTCTGTGTCATTGGAAACCGAAAGGAGGGAAGCAGTTCCTATACGTGTCGTAGAGATTCGGAAAGATTGATGCGAAACAGGGAATGATATCCAACATTTTCAAAATTATCAGCAAGAGAGGTAGGAGTGAGGTGAGGAGAAACTTCTTTACTCAGAAACCAAAGAAAAACAAATTGCTGGAAAAGCTCAACAGGTCTGGCAGCATCTGTGGCGAGAAATCAGAGTTAACGTCAAGTGACTCTTCCTCAGAACAGACCGTCGGTCGGAAAATGTCGGTTTATATGCAGAAGATAGGATGGGAGAAAGGGGAAAGTAGTAAACGGTAGGTGGGGATAAAGCCCAAAGAGATTGCCCAAACAGTTGGACAAAGGAGTGGATAGCAATCCGGCTGGGGTGGGGGCGGTGCTGGTGGTGAATAGTTGTTAATGAGGACTGTTCGTGGCTAACAATGGGTCGTGTGTAATAACAGACTGTGTTAACGAGGGGTAAGGACATTCGAGAGCTCAAGCCCTGAAGTTGTTACACTCGATGTTGACTCCAGAAGGCGGCAGGGTCCTCATGCGGCAAATGACGTGTTTGTATACTCAGAGTTGTTAAGATTTCGAATGCGCTGCCTGGGAGAGTGATGGAGGCGGATTCCTTAAGAGTGTTCAAAAGAGAGTTGGATATATATTTGAAAGTGATGAATTTAAAAGGCTACGGGGATTGGATTTAATTTTAGATTTAAGTAAGGCAGACTTTAATAGGATGCGGTCAGAAGTCACACGACACCAGGTTATAGTCCAACAGGTTTATTTGAAATCACAAGCTTTCGAAGCGCTATCCCTTCGGATACAAGTCCAACACCGGCACCTCCGCATCAATGGGATGAGACAGAGACTGTCCATCGTAAACGGGGAAGTTTTGCTCACAGGTAAAACTGTCATATTAGTTCCAATTGGTTAAAGGGCGTGGGGGCGTGTCCAATCCTATCCCTCCTCTTATGGCCCTGATGTATCGGTCAATAGCTTGGAAAGACCGAATTGGTTCTCCACAAGACGCCAAACTGCTGAGCCAGCACCTTCCCTTACAAACAGGAAACTTCAAGCGAATGATGAATCTGATCCTGGGTCTAATGACTATGTTTCACTGTAAGGGATTTTCTCAATGGTTGTGCTCATGAGCTTTTTGTTTAGCGTTATCATTCTCTGTTGCCCTGATTGTCTTCATTAACTGACCGCCTCTTCTCCCTGTCTCTGTTGCAGTCGTGGATTCACAGACAATCCACCAGATTCCCGCTGCTGTCTCCAAAACTCCCGGGGAGAAAGTGACTCTGAAGTGCACTGTGCAGGGTACCAGCAACCCTTACATGTACTGGTACAAACAAAGCCCAGGGAAGGAACCGCAGTTCATGTTTTACTCTACAGGTAGCAATATCGTAACTCCAGAGGAACCGGTGGACGGTTTCACCGCCGAGCGACCGAGTGACACCGAATTTAACCTGAAATCTCCCAGCCTCCGAGTGGATCACTCGGCCGTGTATTTCTGTGCCTGGAGTATTCACAGTGACTCAGAGATAAGGAGCAGCTCAACAAAAACCCCAAACGGCAGCTGGAAACAAAGCTGTTTCCTCTCACCGCAGATCTTTGACATAAGGAGATCAGTTACAATGAAAGCGGATGATGAAATTGAGTAGCGCTGGAGAAATTGCAAACAAAAGTGGAAAATTCTGAGAGGTTTTAACTTTTAGGGAAGCTAAACATGTCTCAGATCTGAAGAAATTATACCAGACTCGAAGCATTAACTCTCTCTCTCTCTCCCTCCACCCCCACAGACGTCGCCAGACCTGCCAAGTTTCTCCAGCATTGTCTTTTTTTTTTCAAATTTCCAATATCCTCAGTATTTTCATTCTATTAGTTGAACACGTCTGCCTCCGAGAAATTCGTTTCTTTGCACAAGGAATAGCATGTAAAAATGGACAGATTTATTGCAGAGGTTTGGTGGGACCACATCGGCAGTACTGTATGCAGTCTTTTCCTCAGTTGAAAAGGGTGAGATGGAACAGAAATGCACCATGCAGGGCACCAGTACGTTGGCATGTATTGTACTCCGATGCTGCACACCATGACAATCTAGAGGGAGAGGATGAACGGTTTCTCTTTCAAGCAACTGAGTGGCTCTGAAATCAAACAGATGCCCCCCGCCCCCCCGCCCCCATCCTGGTTCCTGGCGAAAGCCTCATCTGAAGTTGTCACGGTGATCCAGGGCCGGAAACACCTGTTAACGATAAAACCAGGCACGACGCATCTTAGACTTAGTTAAGAACTGCGGATGCTGGAGTCAGAGAAAACACAGTGTGGAGCTGAAGGAACACAACAGGCCAGGCAGCATCAGAGGAGCAGGAAAGCTGACGTTTCGGGCCGGGACCATTTCCTCCAGCTCCACAGATAGTAGGTCTGAAGAAGAGTCTAGGCCCGAAACGTCAGCTTTCCTGCTCCTCTGATGCTGCTTGGCCTGCTGTGTTCATCCAGCTCTACACCTTGTTATCTCAGATCCTCCAGCTCCACACTGTGAACATTGCTTGATGTGGAAGGTCTTCTTGGGGCCTGGGATGGGGGTGAGGGGGGAGGCGTAGCGGCAGGTGTAGCACTTCCTGCAGTTGCAGGGAAAAGTGCCGGGTGTGGTGGGGCTGGAGGGGACCTGCACATCTGCTAATTTGGTACACCGTATCCGCTGTTCCAGATGTGGCCTCCTCTACATCGGGGAAACCAAGTGGAGGCTTGGGGACTGCTTTGTGGAACACCTACGCTCGGTTCGCACTAAACAGCCGCACCTCCCAGTCGCGAACCATTTCAACTCCCTCTCCCACTCCTTAGACGACATGTCCATCCTGGGCCTCCTACAGTGCCACAACGATGCCACCCGAAGGTTGCAGGAACAGCACCTCATATTTCGCTTGGGAACCCTGCAGCCCAATAGTATCAATGTGGACTTCACAAGCTTCAAAATTTCCCCTCCCCCAACCGCATCCCAAATCCAGCCCAGCTTGTCCCCACCTCCCTAACCTGTCCTTCCACCCCTCCTCCCACCTCAAGCCCCACCCCCATCCCCTACCTACTAGCCTCATCCCGCCCCCTTGACCTGTCCGTCCTCCCTGGACTGACCTATCCCCTCCCTAACTCCCCACCTACACTCACCTTTACTGGCACCACCCCCGCCTCTTTGACCTGTGTCTCCTCTCCACCTATCTTCTCCTTTATCCATCTTCTATCCGCCTCCCCCTCTCTCCCTATTTATTTCAGAGCCCCTTTCCCCTCCCCCATTTCTGAAGAAGGGTATCGGCCCGAAACGTCAGCTTTCCTGCTCCTCTGATGCTGCTTGGCCTGTTGTGTTCATCCAGCTCTACACCTTGTTATCTCAGACTCTCCAGCATCTGCAGTTCCTACTGTCTCTTCCTCTTTAATCAACCTGTTATGAAACACCGCCGTGACCATCAAATCCTGAGCTGGGACTTGAACCTGCTAGGGACTGCCACCGAACCTCTCCAACACTGGCAAAACACATGCCAATAGCCTTTCTGCTTCGCGAATATTCAGGGGGATAACTGGGAACCTATTATCAGCTTTACTTTGCTGATATCTGTTTCATTGGGAACTGAAAGGAGGGGAATAGTCCCCATATGTGTCTTAGAAATTCTGAAAGATTGATGGGAAAGTCGGAATGGTTTCCAACGATTCCAAAATTGTCAGCAAGAGAGCTAGGAGTGACACGCGCTGAAACCTCTTTACTCAGAATTGTCAGGGAAAGTGCTGCCTGGGAAAGTGGTGGAGGCGGATTCCTGAAGATTGTTCAAAAGAAAGCTGGATATATACTTGAAAGTGAGGGATTTAAAGGTCTACAGGGATTTGATTTAATTTTAGATTTAAGAAAGGCAGATTTCAACGATATGAGGCACGGACTGTCCGTTGTCAACTGGGAAGCTCTGCCAAAAGGTAAAACAGCCATGTTAGTTCCGATTGGTTGACGGGTCTGGGGGCGTGTCCAATTCCATCCCACCCCTTAGAGCCCTGATCTATCCATCAAATGCTTGCAAAGCGCGGGTTGATTCTCCCCAAGGCGCCAAACTGCTGTGCTCGCACTTTCCCTTACAAATAGGAAACGTCAAGCAAATGATGTATCTGTTCATAGGTCCAATGACTATGTTTCACTGTAAGGGATTTTCTCAAACACTGGTTATGTTCATGAACTTTTGTTTTACTGCTTCTATCTTTGCCCTGATTTTTCTGATGAAGGGTCTAGGCCCGAAACATCAGCCTTCCTGCTCCTATGATGCTGCTTGGCCTGCTGTATTCATCCAGCTCTACACCTTTTCTTCATTAACTGACCGCTTCTTCTCCCTGTCTCTGTTGCAGTCGTGGATTCGCAGACAATCCACCAGATTCCCGCTGCTGTCACCAAAATGCCCGCGGAGAATGTGACTCTGAAGTGCACTGTGCAGGGTACCAGCAACCTTTACTGGTACAGACAAAGCCCAAGGAAGGAGCCGCAGTTCATGTTTTACTCTGCAGGTAGCAATATCATAACTCCAGAGGAACTGGTGGACGGTTTCACCGCCGAACGACCGAGTGACACCGAATTTAACCTGAAATCTCCCAGCCTCCGAGTGGATCACTCGGCCGTGTATTTCTGTGCCTGGAGTATTCACAGTGACTTAGAGAGAAGAAGCAGCTCAACAAAAACCCCAAATTCCTCTCACCCTAGATCTTCGATGTTAAGAAGAGATCGGTTAAAATGAAAGTGGATGATGAAATTGAGTAGCGCTGGAGAAATTGCAAACAAAAGTGAACGATTCTGAGAGGTTTTAACTTCTAGAGATGCTGAACATGTCTCAGATGCGAAGAAGAGTTATACCAGACTCAAGATGCTAACTCTCTCCCTCTCTCCCTCCACAGATGTGTTGAGTTTCTCCAGCACTGCATTTTTGTTTCAGATTTCCAGAATCCTCAGTATTTTGTTTTTATTAGCTGAACGTGTCTGTCTCATTGAGAAATGAAAGTGGCGAGTCTTAGAAATTCTGAAAGATTGATGGGGAAATCAGAATGATTTCCAACAACTTCAAGATTGTCAGCAAGAGAGCTAGGAATGAGATGAGGAGAAAGTTCTTTACTCAGTGTTGTTAGGATTTGGAATGTGCTGCCTCAGAAAGTGGTGGCGGTGGATTTGATGGTAGGCTTCAAAAGAGAGCTGGATATATAGTTGAAAGTGACCAATTTGTGGGCTATGGAGATCGAATTTAAATTTAGATTTAAGTAAGGAAAACTTTCATAGGATGAGGCAGAGACTGCCCACGCTAAAACTGGGAATCTCTGCTAACAGGGAAAACAACTGAGGAAAGTGGAGGATGTTCAAAGAAATATTTAATGCTAGTCAGAAGCATGAGAAAGGAAGGTACCTATTCAAAAAAATGCTACGCACTTCTAGTTAGGGGGAAGGCACAGCATAAAAGTTAAAGAAAAGGCTTGTAAAAATCCAAAGATGAGTACAGATCTCACATATTGGGACAAATGCAAACGTCAACAAAGATCCACCCATTGGCTTATCAATTAGAAGAGCCTTTGTACTTATACAAAGGGAAAGTGGCTGGTTAAGAATACTGTTGGCCCACTGAAGGTTGAGAGTATGGATAGAGTCATAGAGTAATACAGCATGGAACCGGGTCCTTCAGGACAAATTGGTCCATTTTGACTATGGTGCCCACTCAGCTATTTCCAATTGTGGCATTTGGTCCATATCTCTCTAAACCCTTCCCATCCATGTATCTAAATGTTGCTATTGTACCTGCCTCAACTACTTTCTCTGCCAGCCCATTCCATATATGCACTGCTCTCCGTGTGAAGAAGTTGCCTCTCAGGTCCTTCTTAAATCTTTCCCCTCTCACCTTAATCATATGCCCTCTAAATTTCAATACCCCATCCCTGGGAAAAACAGTATATGTATTCATCCTACCTATGGCTGTCATGATTTTATACTCCTCAGTAAGGGCATCCCTCATTCTCCTATGTTCCAAGGAATAAAGTCCTATCCTGGCAACTTCTCTCTATAAATCAGGCCTACTAGTTCTGGTAACATCCTCGTAAATCTTCTTTGCACACTTTTCCAGTTTAACTCTGTTTTTCCTACAAAAGGGTGAATGAAACCATACACAATACTCCAAGTGCCGCCTCACCGACTTATACTATGGTAATATAACATCCCAACTCCTATACTCAATGCCTTGACCTATGAAGCCAGCATGCTAAATGCCTTCTTCACCACCCTGTCCACCTGTGATGCTGCTTTCAATGAACGATGAACTTTTACTCCGAGGTCCCTCTGTTCTGCAACATTCCTCAGGACCCTACCATTTAACTGGAATTAGTCCTATCCTGGTTTGACTTTCAAAATGCATTACCTCACACTTACCTGTATTGAATTGCATTTGCCAGTCCTTGGCCTACTTCCCCATCTGATCAAGATTCCTCTGTAGTTTTTGATAACCTTCCTCGCTATCGATGATACCTTCTAATTTTGTATCATGCGCAAACTTACTAATCATGCTTTGTATGATCACATCCAGATCACTTATGTAAATAACAAATAACAAAGGTCCCAGCACGATCCCTGGGGCACACCATTAGTCACAGGCCTCCAGACTGAAAAACATCCTTCAACCATCACCCTCTGCTTCCTACCATTGAGCCAATTTTGAATCTGATTAGCTAGTTCTCCCTGGATCCCATGCAACATAACTTTCATGATTCGCCTGCTATGTGGGACCTTGTCAAAGGCCTTACAAAAATCCATATAGACAACATCCACTGCCCTACCCTTGTTTATTCTCTTGGTTACCTGTTCGAAAAACTATAAAAGATTTGTCAGACATGAAATCCCATGCACAAATCCATGCTGACTATTCCTGATCAGACCTTGATTATCCAAAGGTTGGTTGATCCTGTCCCTCAGTATCCTCTCCAATAACTTCCCAGCATTGATGTCAGGCTCACTGGCCTATAGTTCCCTGATTTGTCTTAGCTACCATTTTTAAACAATGAAACAACATTAACCACTCTCCAACCTTCTGGAACTTTGCTAGTGACTAAAGATGAAGCAAAAATCTCTGCAAGATCCTCTGCAATTTTTTCCTTAGCCTCCCACAATGTCCAATGATGGACTTGATCAGACCCAGTGGATTTATGCACTTTAATGTGCTTTAAGACTGCAAACACCTCCTCTCTGGTAATATGCATGTGGTCCAAAACATCCCCGCTTGTTTCCCTTATTTCCTTAGCATTCATAATTCTCTCCTCAGTAAACACTGAGGAGAAATATTCATTAAAAATCTCCCTCATCTCCTGTAGTTCCACACATGGACAGCCATGCTGTTCTTTAAGGGGACCTATTCTCTCCCTAGCCAGCCTTTTACTCTTAATACAGCTATAACACGTCTTGGGATTATCTTTAACCTTCTCTGCCAGATCCATCTCGTACCCTCCTTGTGCTCTTCTGATTACCCTCTTAAGTGTGCTTCTACACTTTTTATAGTCACCCAGGGATTCACTTAAGCCCAATAGCTTAAACCCAATGTGTGCCTTCTACTTTTTCCTGACTAGAGCCTCAATATCCCTTGTCAGCCAGGGATCCCTAAACCTGCCAGCTTTTCCCTTCACCCTAACATAGTGTCCCTGGACTCTTAATATCGCACCTGTAAAAGCCTCCATTTTGCAAGTCATTCCTTTTCCTTCAAACAGACTCACCCAATTGACCGCAGATAGATCCTGCCTAATGGCCCCAAAATTGGTCCTGCTCCAGTTTAGCACCTTAACCCATGGTCCTGTCCTATCTTTTCTATAACTATGTTAAAACTAAGAATTATGGTCAAAAAAAGTGCTCTCCAACTGATACTTCAGTCACTTGCCCAACCTCGTTTCCTGAGAGGAGGTCCAGTGTTGCACCCTCCTGAGTAGGGGCCCTCTACATTTTGATTTAGGAAACCTTCTTGGACACGTTTGTCAAATTCCATCCAGTCTGAGCCTTTTACGCCCTAGGTGGCCCAGTCAATAGAGGGGAGATTAAAATCTTCAACCAATGCTACCCTATTATTCCTGCAGTTTTCGGCAATCTCTCTACACATCTGCTCCTCTAGTACATGCTGGCTATTTGGGGGTTTATAATACAGTCCTAACAGAGTGACCATCCCCTTCTTGTTTCTACATTCTATATAGGTTCATTTGATGACCCCTTAAGAATATCCTCTCTAAGCACTGTTGTTACGTGCTCCCTTATCAAAAGGGCAATTCCCCCTCCTTGCTTACTTGTACTTCTGTCATACCTGTAGATTCTGTTTCCTGAAACATTGAGCTGCCAGTCTTGCCCTTCTCTCAGGCATGTTTCTGTTTTGGGTGTGATATTCCAGTCCCCAGAGCCAATCAATGCTCTGAGATCATCTTCTTTACTAGTCAGGCCTTGTGCATTGAAATAATGCACTTTAAACCGAAAGTTTTTCCCTCCCTTTAACTGTGTCTCTGGCTATCCTGAATAGTGAACTTGCTCTCAACGGCATATGTGATTTCCCCTGACTTCTTGATGGCCCCTCTCTTATTCAGAGTCCCACTCCCCTGCCAAACTAGTTTGAACCCTCCTGGGTAACACTAGCAAATCACCCTGCAAGGATATTGAACCTCCTCTGGTTCAAGTGCAACCATTCTTCTTGTACAAGTTCACTCTACCTCAAGAGATCCCAATGATCCAAGAACTGAAAACTGAACCCCCTACACCAGCTGTTCGGCCACGCATTCATCTGGCCTATCTTTCTATTTCTATCCTCACTGGCATGTAGCAATGGGAGTAATCCAGAGATTACTACCCTTGAGGTCTTGCTTTTTAACTTCTTACCTAACTCCCTATACTCATTTCGCAGGACCCCATCCCTTTATCTACCAATGTCATTTGCACTGATGTGCACAATGAGCACTGGCTGTTCATCTTCCCACTTCAGAATGTTCTGTAACTGCTCAGAGACATCCTTCAGCCTGGCATCCGGGAGGCAACACGCCATTCTGGTGTCTCTTCTGTGGCCACAGAATCTCCTGTCTGTCCCCCTCACAATTGTCAGTATCACTCTGTCTGACTGCATCCTTTCTCTCTATTGACAGTGACCGTGGGGAAATGGCAACTATGCTGAATGATTATTTTGCTCCAGTGCCCACAGCAGAAAATGAGGATAACTTGCCACGTGTTTCAAAGAAATTAGCAGGAGATCAGGTACAGGGTCTAAATAAAAGTATCTTAAGTAAATCATCTGTAATGCGAAAATCGATAGAACCGAAGGTAACTGATGGCCTCAAAAATTTTCAGTTAGTCAGGGAGAGTCAACATAGATTCATTAAGTGTTGGTCATATCTAACAAACCTCATAGATTTTTATGAAAAGGTGTCAAAGATGGTGGACAGAGGTAAGTTGATGAATGTTGTTTGTGTAGACTTCCAGAAGGCTTTTGATAAAGTTCCCTGCAAGAGATAAGATGGAGACCCTTGGAATTGAGGGCTAATTACTGACATGGATAAGAAATTGATTGAGAGGCAGGAAACAAGTTAGAATAATGGGTAAGTGCTCAAATTGGCAGAATGTGATTAGTCGTGTCCCGCAGTGTTGGGGCCTCACTTATTCACAATATTCATTAATGATTTAGAGAATGGCATAAAAATTCAAATATACACATTTGCTGATGACACAAAATTGGGCAACATTGTAGATAGTGTTGATGACAGCATAAAATTACAACAGTATATTGATAGATTAGATTAATCGGCAAAGCTGTGGCAGATGGATTTTAATATAAGCAAAGTGTGAGGTTATCCATTTCAGGCTGAAAATGATGGATCAGGGTATTTTTTAGAAGACACAAAGTTAAATATCATGGATTTGAGGGTTCAGGAGAATAGCTCTTTAAAATGCCACAAACAGGTACAGAAAATAGTCAAGTAGGGTAATGGAATGCTGGCCCTCATATCTAAAGGGCCGGAGTATAAGGATACAGATGATATGCTGCAGTTATACAGAACCCTAGTTAGACCCTACTTGGAGTATTGTAAGGAGATTTGGGCACCACACCTTGGGAAGGATGTTCTGGCTCAGGAGGGAGTTCAATGTAGGTTTCCAAGGATGAAATTTGGATTTCAGGGGTTACATTTTCAGAGAGATTAGACAAATTAGGCCCTTGTGCTCTGGAATTTAGAAGTTTAAGAGGTGATCTAATCCAGGTCTTCAACGTATTAACAGGAAAAGACAGGGTGGGTAAAGATAAACCATTTCCACTGGTTCAAAATTCTAGAACCAGTGAGAATAGTCTGAGAATTAGGGCTAAGCCATTTAGGAGAGATGTTAAAAGGTATTTCTTCACTCAAAGAGTAGTGGAGGTTTGGAATTTCTTTGTTAAATGGCAGTCTATGCTAATTCAATTGTTAAATTTAAATCTGAGATAGACAAATTTTTATTAAGCAAAGATATCAAGGAATATAAGCCCAAAGCAGGCCCATGGAATTCAGCGATAGATCAGCCATAATCTTATTGAGTGGCAGAGCAGGCTTGAGGAGCTGAATGGCCTACTCCTCTTTCTATCTTCCTTTGTTTCTATGAGATAAGGCTGGAGAGTGGGACTAGGTGAGTAACTCTTTTGGGAGTCAGCATAGAAAATGGGCTGAATGACCTGCTTCTGTACTGTACTGTAAAATTCTATGATACTATGATTAGCTATAAATCCAACAGAGTATTAGGAAGAATCTTAAAATGAAGATTACTGAGATTGTGGAACTCCATGCCACAGGGATGAGGAGGATATTATAGTAGATGCTTTTAACTAGAATCCTGATAAGCACAGCCGGGAGAAAAGAATGTTGATGTGAGAGAACTTAAACACATCCTGTTCTCAGGCGTTAAACACATCCAGTCAGCGGAGGATGCTTGGATAAAGGCAAAATACTGTGGATGCTGAAAATCTGAAACAAACACAGAGAAGGCTTGATAAATTCAACAGGTCTGACAGCATCTGTGGAGAGAGAAACAGAATTAACGTTTTGAGTCTAGTATGTCTTCAGGTTGCTGACTTTCAGCAGTCTGTATTAGCTATCTGTAACACTCATAAAACCAATTAACAAATGGAACAAAAATAATGACTAGACTGGAAGAAAATGAACAGAAAGTGGGAAAAGGCTTGGGTTTCTATATGGCATTGTAGTGCTCCTTATCATCTCCACCAGGGCAATCACTGGTGGGTAATAGATCTCGCCAGTCATGCCCTTACCCTGATAACGAAGTAAACACAAGACAAGCTGCAGAGGGCACTGTAGGATCACAAAACACATTAGTACCCTGAAAATTGTTCAACATTCACACAGTGTCAGAGAGAGGACATACAGCCCTTCCGGCCTGCACCACGAATCAATTACGGTTGCTCTGTACTCAATGCTTAAACACACTGACTCCAAAAAATATCAATCTCAGTACTGAAATGACCACCAGCATCAAATGTATTTTTGGAAGAATTCCAGATATCTACCATCCCTTGTGGGAATAAATGCTTCTATAGAGTCATATAGCATGGAAACAGACCCTTTGGTCCAACCAGTCTATGCCGAACATAATCCCAAAGTAAACGAGTCCCACCTGCCTGCTCCTGGCCTATATCCCTCCAAACCTTTCCTATTCACAAATCCATCCAAATCTTTTAACATTGTAATTGTATCCACATCCACCACTTTCTCAGCAAATTCATTCCTATTACGAGGGGGCATAATTTTAAGGTGATTGGAGGAAGGTATAGAGGAGATGTCAGAGGTAGATTCTTCACACAGAGAGTGGTGGGCATGTGGCATGCGCTGCCAGCAGTGGTAGTGGAATCAGATACTTAGAGATTTTTAAGTGACTCTTGGATAGGCACATGTAGGATAGTAAAATGTCAGGTATGCAGGGTAGGTTGATCTTAGTAGGATAATAGGTCGGCACAAATGAAATGCAGTTGATGGAGCATAATTGTGGACACAGAGATGGTTTGAGGTGTGTATACTTCAATGCTAGAAGTATCAGAAATAAGGTGGATAAACTTAGAGCATGGGTCAGTGCTTGGAACTACGATGTTGTCACCACTACAGAAACTTGGGTAACTCAGGGACAGGAATGGTTGCTGGAAGTTCTGGGATTTAGATGCTTTAAAAGAAATAGGGAGGGTGGAAAAAGAGGCGGGGGAGTGGCATTGCTAGTCGGGGCTAGTATAGCAGCTACTGAAAGGCAGTTTGAGACTGATATGTCTACAGAGTCAGTTTGGATTGAGGTCAGGAACAAGAAAGGAACAGTCACTTTGTTGGGGGTTTTTTACAGACCCCCTAATAGTTGCAGAGAAGTGGAGGAGCAGATTGGGAGGCAGATACTGGAAAGGTGCAGAAGTCACAGGGTTGTAGTCACGGGTGACTTCAACTTTCCAAATATTGATTGGAAACTTTTTAGTTGTAATAGTTTAGATGGAGCGAATTTTGTCCAGTGTGTTTAGGAAGGATTTCTGACACAGTATGTATCGAGACAACATGAGGAGAGGCTACTTTGGATTTGGTGCTTGGCAATGAACCGGGCCAAATGTTAGACCTGTTGGTAGGAGAGCATTTTGGCGATAGCCATCATACTCTGTTACTTTTACGATAGTCATGGAAAAGGATAGGTACATACAGCAGGGTAAAGTTTATAATTGTGGGAAGGGTAATTACAATTCAGTTAGGCAAGAACTGGGTAACATAAATTGGGAACAGATGCTGTCAGGGAAGAGCATTATTGAAATGTGGAGATTGTTTAAGGAATGCATACTGCATGTACTCGATATGTTTGTCCCTAGCAGGCAGGGAAGATGCAGTCGAGTGAGGGAGCCTTGGTTCTCAAGAGAGGTCGAACGGCTGGTTAAGAGGAAGAAGGATGCTTACATAAGGTTTAGGAAACAAGGAACGGAAAAGGCTCTAGAGGGATACAAGTTATCCAGGAAGGAGCTGAAGAAAGGGCTTAGGAGAGCTATAAGGAGGCATGAGAAAACCTTGGCAGATAGGATCAAGGAAAACTCCAAGGCTTTTTACACGTACATGAGGAATAAGGGAATGACCAGAGAAAGGGTAGGGCTGATCAAGGATTGTAAAGGGAATTTGTGCACGGAGCCTAAAGAGATAGGAGAGGTCTTTAATGAATACTTTTCTTCGGTATTCACAACTGAGAGGGACCTAGTTGTAGAGGAGGACAGTGTGAAACAGGCTGGTAGACTAGACGAGGTCGATGTTAGTAAGGAAGATGTACTAGGAATTTTGAGGAACTTGAAGATAGATAAGTCCCCTGGGCCTGATGGGATTTATCCAAGGATTCTATGGGAAGCAAGAGAAGAGATCGCAGGGTCTTTGGCAATGATCTTTTCATCCTTACTGTCCATAAGTATAGTGCCGGAAGATTGGAGAGAGGCAAACGTCATTCCCTTGTTCAAAAAAGGGAATAGGGATAACCCTGGAAACTACAGGCCAGTTAGTCTTATGTCAGTGGTGGGCAAATTATTGGAAAGGGCTCTGAGAGATAGGATTTATGATCACTTGGAAAGGCACAGTTTGATTCGTGATAGTTAGCATGGATTTGTGAGGGGTACAGCATGCCTCACAAACCTTATTGAATTCTTTGAAGAGGTGACCAAACACGTGGATGAAGGTAGAGCAGTGGATGTGGTATACATGGATTTAAGTAAGGCGTTTGATAAGGTTCCCCCATGGTAGGTTCATGCAGAAGGTAAGGAGGCATGGGATAGGGGGAAATGTAGCAGATTGGATTCAGAATTGGCTGACCCTTAGAAGACAAAGGGTGGTAGTGGACGGAAAATATTCAACATGGTGCTCAGTTACGAGTGGTGTACCACAAGGATCTGTTCTGGGTCCTCTTCTATTTGTGATTTTTGTAAATGATTTGGATGAAGGAGTGGAAGGGTGGATTAGTAAGTTTGCGGATGATACGAAGGTGGGTTGAGTTGTGGATAGTGCGGAGGGCTGTTCTAGGTTACAAAGGGACATTGATAGGATGCAGAGCTGGGCTGATAAATGGCAGAAGGAGTTTTAACCCTGAAAAGTGTGAGGTGATTCATTTTGGAAGGACAAACTTGAAAGCAGAATACAGGGTAAATGGAAAGAGTCTTGGCAGTGTGGAGGAGCAGAGGGATCTCGGGGTTCATGTTCACAGTTCCCTGAAAGCTGCCACCCAGGTGGATAGAGTTGTTAAGAAGGCGTATGGTGTATTAGCATTCATTAATAGAGGGGTTGAGTTCAAGAGCCGTGAAGTTATGCTCCAGCTATACAAAAGCCTGGTTTGGCCACATCTGAAGTATTGTGTCCAGTTCTGGTCGCCTCATTACAGGAAAGATGTGGAAGCATTGGAAAAGGTGCAGAGGCGATTTACCAGGATGTTGCCTGGAATGGAGGGAAGGTCTTACGAGGAAAGGTTGAGAGAGCTAGGGCTTTTCTCTTCAGAACGACAAAGGATGAGAGGTGACTTGATAGAGGTGTACAAAATGATCAGAGCTATAGATAGAGTAGACAGCCAGAGAGTTTTTCCTCGGGTGGAGCTAGCTGTTACGAGGGAGCATAGTTTGAAAGTGAGTGGAGGTAGATTTGGGGAGACGTCAGAGGTAGGTTCTTTACTTAAAGAGTGGTCGGGGCGTGGAATGCATTGACGGAGAGGGTAGTGGAGTCGGCCTCATTAGGGGCATTTAAGCAGCTATTAGATAGGCATATGGATGATAGTATAAGGTAGAGGTGGAGGTTAGATAGACCTTAGAATTAGGGTAAAAGTTCGGCACGACATCGTGGGCCGAAGGGCCTGTACTGTGCTGTACTGTTCTATGTTCTATGTTTTATGGACTGTTCCCTCTGGGACACCGTGGTCCATTCTTCCTCCTCCTCCAACACCAGCCCCCCCACAGCCTCACGGCACCTTCCCCTGCAACCGGTGAAGGTACAACACCTGCCCATTTACCTCCTCCCTCCCCAGTACCCAAGGGGCCAAACATACCTTCCAGATGAAGCAGCACTTCACCTGCACTTCCCAGAATCTAGTTTACTGCATTTGCTGCTCACAGTGTGGTCTCCTCTACACTGGGGAAACAAAGCGTATTCTGGGTGACCGGAGGAAGCCTTTTCATTCCTCAGTCCAGAGTTTGGATTTCTACAAAGGAAGGACGAGGCCATTAAGCCCATCGAATATGCTTCGTCATCAGGCTGTTCATTATCCTTAATAAAAGCTGAAACAACTGCGGATGCTGTAAATCAGAAACAAAACCAATAGTCGCTGGTAAAGCTCAGCAGTTCTGGCAGCATCTGTGAAGAGAAATCAGTTAATGCTTTGGATCTCCGACCCTTCTGAGGAAGATGGTGGTGGACTGCCTGAGGGAGGATCACCAGACCTGAAATGTTAACACTGAATTCTCTTCACAGATGCTGCCAGAGCTGCTGAGCTTATCTAGCAACTGCTGTTTTTGTTCATTATCCTTAAATCCTTTGCTCCTGACCCAACTATTCACTTACTGAACAAAGAACTATGAGGTTTTATGTTGAAGATTCTATCCATTTATTTTGGATGCCCTCAGACCAGAGGAAATAGTTTCTCTCCATGTTACTTGCATATTCGAAAACTCATTCAGCTCACCATTGAATCTGTTATGTACAAATGAATGGAAGATAAGTGTATAGATCAAAACATATTAATTTAACTGTAAAACAACTCAGGGAACGTTTTAGTGAATCTGCATGTCAGCCAGATCTAAATCAGTTTCAGATGGAGTCAGTCTACGTGTTTGTGCAACTGAAGCACAACGTGTTCCAGTGTCGTTGTGATTAAAAGCCAACTTTAATTTCTTGACAATATAAACGTTTCTTTTAGAAATGAGTCATGAATTTCACTTTTGTCTGAGCTCACCAGGACTGAATGTAAAAAACCAAACTTTGACAGGCAACTCCAATTTATACAGAATGGCAAGATGCTGCCGATTGATAGGACACAAGCAGCATTCCCCATGGCAAAACTCTGACCTCGCAGTCTGTCCAGGTAGTCTGTGGTTAATCAGCTGATTGACAGATCCTTCCGCATCTCTATTTCAAATATGGTCCAACGTGCAGGCATCCATCAGTAGGTACCTCACTTCCTGACTCCTCAAATCCTGTCCACCACCTACAAGGCACAAGTCAGGCGTGTGATGGAATGCTGTGCACTTGCCTGGATGGGTGCAGCTCCAACAGCACTCATAAAATTTGACACCATCCGGACAAAGCTGTCTGCTTGACTGGCACCAGGTAAAGGCAAAAATGTAAAGACGGCAAAACATAGGATGAAGGAAATGATTAAATAACAAACTAGAGAAAGATGAAAGCAGATGGAAACGAAGAAATAAAGAACAACAGAAAGAAACAGAACAAAAAAGGAAAGCAATGTAACTTTTTTTGACACTAGGTGCCTTTTTTTCAAACAGCCAAAAGAGGCGCTCTAAAATGTCCACAAACCAGTGCCTGTTATTTTGGTTTGACAGGAGTACAGAATCAGGAGGGAGAATTTGCAGCGCAGTGAAGAACGATACTGTCCCTGGGGCAACAGCTTGGTGTTGATGCCCCATTGATGATTTACAAAGGTATGTCGAATATACAGTAACACAGACTACCAACCTGAGTGAATGTGTACAACCTGGAACAATGGAATGCGGGAGAGAAATGTCTGAAGCCATGTGTAGAAAGATCTTTGAACCTCCATCACCATTATCCATCACTTCAGCCTGCAACACCCAGATTATAATATCAGAAAGAGGGAGAGCAGAGAGAATCAAATGAGAGGCGTTGTCGAGACCTTATTCTGAGGGAGGGGCGTGTCCGTTGACACTACTTCCTTTGGCTCATCAGGTTTTCCTCAATTAATTTAAAGTGCAGATTGACACCTCCCAGGAGCTCACACTCATATTTATGCTCCACTGCATATTCGGCGAAATATTTTAAGTTTATAATGTATCTATTCTTGAGATTGATGACCTTGTTTTACTGTAAGTGAATTCTTAAACATAATAGGTCTAATTAATAAGGCCTGCTGTGTTTATCCAGCTCCACACTGTGTTATCCCTGACTGCAGCATCTGCAGTTCTTACTATCTCTGAGGTCTAATTAATAACCTTGTTTTATATTTTTCAACCATTCAAAGCATTTCTTTCTTTCTCTTTCATTCTATCTTTCCTTCTGTCGTCTGTTACAGTGGTTCTTTCTGTCATTTCCCAGAGTCCCAATTTACAAAGACTCCCCACATCTGTTTTTCCACTCTTCTCCAGATGCAGACTCACAGACTATCCACCAGACTCCCGTGGTTGTCTCCAGCTCTGCCGAGGATGAACTGGAACTGAAATGCACAGTACAGGGCACTAGTAACCCTAACATGTGCTGGTACAGAGAAGACCCCAGGAAGGGGCTACGATTTATGTTTTACTCTACAGGCACAGATCACATTAATCCAGACCAGCCGGTGGACGGTTTCACCGCCAAGCGGCCGAGTGACTCTGAGTTCTACCTGCACACTTCCAGCCTCCGAGCGGATCATTCAGCCACGTATTACTGCGCCTGGAGTAACACAGTGACACCGAGAGAGGGACCAGCTCAACCAAAAACCCCAAAGACTGCAGGAAACACCTGTGTTCGAGAGAACAAGGCAGAGCTGCATCCTGTTATTTTTTTCTGCTGCAGAGTGGCCGTGTTTAATACAATTTGAAATGGGTTACTATAAAAGCGAGACAATAGCTAAAAATAGCTGAGACACGGATTAATGAGATTGGTCCGGAATGCAGTCTACAATGATTGTTAAAGTATAATCGTCAAAATGCTTGGATATTATTCACTCTGCGTTTCTCCAGAGAAACAGCAGACGGCGCTCTGAGGCCATGAAACAGCTCAATGTTTGGCTAATAAAAACACGAAAAACTGAATGCTGCAAATCAGAAACAAAACCAGAAATTGCTGTGAAAATACTAGACGGTCACAGGATCTGAAACGCTAACTTTGCTTTCTCTCTACAGATACTGCCAGACCTGCTGAGTTTTCCCAACAATTTCTGTCTTTGATTCCGTGTTTGGTCTATGATTTACAAGCAACATAGGTGCAGGAACAGGACATTTAGTCCAATTCAGCAACAGGAGGTTAGTTCAGCTTCCCTTGAATTTGGAAAGAGGAATACCAGGAAGCTTGATTTTTAAGTCGGTGGAGAAGGTGCTTCATCCTCTTGTAACCGTTCAGCATTAAATTAGAGGATAATCTGCTTCGTATCTACATTTAACTGCGTTTATTTTGTATTTTTCAATGTCGTCACATTACAAAACAATCACTTGTTTCAGACAACACCGGAAACTTCCAAATTCGAAGAAATACTAATCCAGACTGAATGCAATCTATGCAGGGAGTAAATCAGCCCGTCGCTGATACCAGAGGCAATTTTTCTTTGAAGACAACAGGACAGAAAAAATATCAGCAGCGGTGGGCCATTCGGCTCTACCAGACTGCTCCGTCATTCACTGAGATTGTGGTCAGTCTGAAGGTGGCTTCATCTCCACTTTCCTGCCTGTTGGTGTACCCTTCAGTTCCCCCACCCTGCAATTCCCACCCCCAATCATCCTTGACTCCCGTGTTCTACAAAACCCTCTCGGTCTTAAACATATTCAATGATCAAGCCTCTATTGCTGTCTATCGAAGTGCTTTCCAAACGATCCTCGAGAGAAGAAGCTCCTCCCTAACCATGTCTTAAAACAGTCAAACCTGTTTAGAAATTATTTCAACCCAGCCCATGATGGGCATACTTTCAGCATCAAATTTGTTAAACCCTCCTCAGAATTTAATTACTTCACTTCCCATGCTTTTGAACTCCAATTTTAAGTTTATTCCACTAATTGTGGATCCCTCTTGTTACAGGGAATATTTTCTGTACATAAAATACTATGGGATGCATTTTCCCAGTTTGATCAGACTCAACATTCCATCCTGGAGATTAGAGAAAGCAGGAAAGTTTCCTACTCCTCTGATGCTGCCTGGCCTGCTACGTTCCTCAAGCTCCATACGGTGTTATCTCTGACTCCAGCATCTGCAGTTCCTACTATCTCTGACGGGGGAGGAGCTGGGTTGTCAATTACCTTGAGGGGAGGGGCACTCTATGTTGAATGTTGTCTCACCAATGATTAAGATTGTTTAAAAGGGAACATTGCAGTGGAAGATGTATCTGCTGCTCGCACTGTTCATCAGTTTTCACCGTAAGGGTCTTCATAAATAAAAAAATTCTTGAATTTCGTTACCTTTCCACTTGCTAACCTTCACTCCTGGTCCCTTTTTCATTGTCTTTTCCCTATATTTAACTGAACTAATCTCTTTATTCAATATCCTTTCTCTTTTTTCCCCTTTACCACGTCCTGAGTGTCTGAATTTTCTGATCTCTTTCTTCGCGTCCCCGTCAGGGGTGAAATCGCAAACTATCCATCAGACTCCGGTCACAGACTCCAAACTTCATGGAGTGAGTGCGGAACTAAAATGCACGATGGAGGAAGCAAGTACATTTCGTATGTACTGGTACAGACAAACCCCAGGAAAGGAGCTGCAGCTGATGCTTTACTCGTTGCTTGCACAAAGTGTGACCAAAGAGGCGGCCGCTGACGGTTTCACCGCCGAGCGACCGAATGATTCGACGTTTATCCTAAAGTCTCCCAGCCTGCAGGCGAATCACTTGGCTGTTTATTACTGCGCCTGGAGTTTTCACAGTGGCTCAGAGAGATGGAGCTGCTCAACAAAAACCTCAAAGGCAGCAGAAAATAATTTTGAAGGATAACACTGCTCGTCGCCTTGGTTCGATCTTTTGTTGCTAATTAAAGATCAATTAGGCGGTGTATTGAAACAGTTATAAAGTGTGGCACGAGAAAAGTAAAGTTATAAATATCACGAAAGATTTGGGCATGCTGTCTATGGGTTGGATAAACATTATAGGTGATCCAGTACAGACTTCAAGGAGAATTAAATGGTTGAGTGGGTGGACACAGGGAAAAAGTTTACACTGTTAGGTGCGTCCAAACGTCGAGGGAATAATTCAAGATAATGCAGAAGAAATTCCACAGGGAATTCAGATTTTAGCCAGAGGATGGTAAGAATGTGGAATTCTTTACCCAGAGAGTTTATTGTCGTTAAAGCAGAGCTACCTTTGACCGGGGAAGCTGGATAAACAGATGTGGAGGAGAGACATCTTGATGAAGTGATATTGGGATGGGAATATTGCAAAGCATGAACGGTATGGAAAGGTCGGGCTTCTTTCTGCGATATGCATTCGATGATTTTAGAACCGGAAGAAGAAATAACAACATCATTGTGGCGTGTCAGGACTGACTGCTGGGTGAGGGGAGTGCACGTGTGCTACTGCAGGAATAAAAGGGACGCACGGTCCTCTGTAAACCTTGCCCCGGAACTATTGTCGGGTGTTTTAAGACAGATCCTGAATTTCGATAAAATACATTAGAGCAGGATTGTAAAGTTCACACAAAGTATTTGTTTATTACACGTTGGATTAACAAAACGATTTGATTAAGCATCAAAGGAAGATAGGAAAAAAACAATGAAAGGCTGAAAGAAAGAATCAAGAAAATATGGATATAAAAATGGAAAGGTTAACAATAAGCTGGCAAGCAATAAAGGAACGCTGGAACCAGGTAACTCAACAATGTCTGAAAAATATCTGAAAGGAACCAGAGGAAGACATTCATCCATTCAGCCCAAGTTCAGACTTACACAGGATCAGGAGGCGTCCCATCGTGCACCATTCGAGACGATTACACAGTAACAACAACAAGCCATTAAGGCACTTTATAACCTCCTACACAGAATTGGAGGGCGCTCGTCAAAGCTCTCCCCTGTACCTTGTATTGAACCTCTTGCCCAGGAACAGGCGAAATCTGTCACCCCGGTAATATTTTACACAGGAACGGGAGGAAACCATGCAGAAATAATTAATTGGTAATGCAGATGTGTTTAATCGACAGTAAGATGTGGTTAACTGCAGCTCTAGTCAGAAAATATTAAACAGAACAATTCGGGGGCTTTTGTAGCTCAGCGGTAGTGGCCCAATCTTTGAGCCATAATGCCTGGGTTCCAACCTTGCCTGCCCTAGAGCTGTGTCATAGCACCTCTGAACAGGTTGTTTGAAAGTACAGAAGGCTGCATATCCTACCATGAAAGATTATTTGGGGCTCTTATGGTGCACTAATTGTGTCCTTCATGACAGGACGCTGGGATTCAAGTGCCACTTTTAATACCAGAGGTGCATATTAGCATCTTGACTAGAAGACATGTACAACAGGTAACCAAAGGCACTGAGAAAATGCACAGAACTCCCACTGAGAGAGAAGGTTGCCTTCATGCTGTTATATGGATTCCAGTCCACAAAGAACAATTGGAAACAAACAGCTATATTAACTTTGATTAGTCAAAAGGCTTATCCAAAACACCTCTTCGCAATATGATTTTCAGGCTTTCTTTAATAATTTTGAAAGAATGGCTTGTCCCGTCCCAAGATTCTGTGCTACTATTTTTCACATTTTCTTTAATAAATAATGACCTGAATGACGAATCTCCAAGGCTTATTTCATCATTTTGCATACAATAATTCTTGTTGTTGAGCATTTGACTCTGGCTTTTTCCTTTTCTTCATTTACAGACCTCCCACTCTTCTCACGGAGGGGGACGAATAAAACCTCATCCAATTATCCTCAACTGTCTATACTTAAGGAAAACTGATGTAAACACACGGTTTAAACTTTTAAGTCCCCAAATTATTCTGGTGAATGTAGCTTGTATTTCCTCTAAGAAAAACAAAATACCTTAATTCTCGGGTGTATTAAGATGGAACAGAAAGAAATGTTCCAGATGGAATCTACTCCGGAAGTATGACCTCCTCAATTTTATATTTCAACTCGCATTAAGTAAAGGTAAAAATTCAATTTTTTATTTATTTACTTATGTCAAAATCACTAGTTCCTGGCTTCTCACGAGTTAGAAAATATTCTAATCTCGTTTGAAGTGGCCGACAGTGGTGACCTTAGATTATAAAACCATAAGAGATAGGAGCAGGAATAGGCCATTCAGCCCCTCCAGTCTGCTTCAACATTCAATAAGATCTGTGCTGAACTGACATTCCTCATGTCCATTTTCCAGGGTTTTTCTTGAAACTCTTGATTGTACTCCCAATCAAGAAATTATATATCTGAGCCTTAAATGTACACAATAAACTCTGCCCCCTCAGCTCTCTGTGGCAAGGAGTGAAAAAGACTCACAAACCTTGAGAGAAGAAATTCTTCCTTATCACAGTCTTAAATTGGGAGACTATGCCCTCTGCACCTAGAATTTTACCATAATGACAAACATCCTCTCAGCATTTACTGATAAGAATCCTATATGTTTCAATGAGATTGACCCACTTTAAACTGTATCTGCCACTCCTCTGCCCACGTACTTCATCTCTGTTTGGCCTTTTTCTAACCTTTTGTTCTTACGAGCTACAGTGAGAGATTTCTAATCTATCTGTTAAAAACATTATTACTTAACTCTGGAGCAGGAGGGACTCGAACCCAGGCCTTCTAGCACGGAGATAGGGGTACTACCATTTTGCTACAAGATCTCCTCGGCTTCGCTTTTAAAACAAGTCTTGGAGTCAGGGGGCGTGGCTTCCCATCATTGAGGAAGGAACATGTTCGCACTTGTACCATTTCCTTGGACCCTCCCTTCGTCTCTCCCTAACTGCTTTGAAAGAAGATGATTTGATGCACAACAACTCTTGACCCATTTTCTTCGTTTATTTTCCTGTTACAAGAAAATATCGAAGTTAAAGATGTACCAGTTGCTGATTGTCATGATCGCATTCAAATGTGAGTGATTTTTGAAGCAATGATTTTTGTTATCACCGATCCTTTATCATCTGTTTCTTTGTAATTTATTTCTATTTTCTTTCCTTCTGTGCTCCATCAAGAGACTGTCCCTGTTTATTGATCTCTTTCTCTCCCGATTTCTTTCTCAGACGTGAACTCTGCGACTGTTCGCCAGACTCCCCGAACTGTCTCCAAACTTGGAGGGCAAGTCGAAATGAAATGCACGGTGGAGGGGCAGAGTACAGGTACCATGCTCTGGTACAGACAAAACCAGGGGAAGGAGCTGCAACTGATGTTTTATTCAGCAGCTGCGCAAAGCGTGACTCCACAGGGAGAGACAGACGGTTTCACCGCCGAGAGACCGAGTGGCTCTGACTTCAACCTAAAGACCCCCAGCCTCCGAGCTGATCACTCCGCCGTGTATTACTGTGCGTGGAGTTTCACAGTGACTCGGAGAGAGGGAGCAGTTCAACAAAAACTTTAAAGGCTGCAAGAAGCAGATATAAACGGCAAAGCCAGGCGATGCTGCAGTATTTTTCGTTGAATACCTGCTTGTAAGATTAGGTTAGCACTGCAGGTTAGTACAGCAGTGAGAGATCGGACAATGAAGGAACCTACATAGACATTTATAAGAATAATATCAGGACTGAAAGTTTGCGATTATTTGAAAAGTAATCAGCTGGAAATAAAAAAAAAGATTCAAGCAATCAACTGCGAATACTATAGATCTGAATTAAAACAAACAAAAAAAAATCAGGAAGTGCTGCAGAAGCACAGCAGGTTTGGCAGCATCTGCGGGGACAGAAACAGAGTTAACTTTTCCAGTCTAGTATGACCTTTCACCGGAAGACCAGCACTTTCTGCTTTTCTTTTCGAAAAGAAGACTTTGGTTCTTTCACCGACCCTGTTGTTTTTCTGCAGGAACAGCAGAGGGAGTTCTAAGATAGGAAAATAAGATACATCAGAATAAGCATGAAGAGGATTAAGAGGAGTCCATTCAGTCCAGCAAGCATGTGAGACACGAACAGGCGAAGGACATTCAGACCCTTAGCTCCAAGATAATGGAAAGAAGGAGGCCACAGCCCCACATCGAGCCTGTCTCACATAAATAGGAGGAAGCCACTCAATCCTCGGTCCAGAGTTACTGGATTTTCAATTTTGAAGCTGTTGAAAGGGAGCGGGAAGTGACTATTTTGTACACAAAGTTTGCTTTGAAATCGAGATGTTCTTCAACTTTAAATCCATTGTTCCCTATCCATTCATATACTTACCACTAAGATCTATGAACACATACGATTCAGGATCGATTTGACTAGCAGCTGCAGCCTTTGGGAAACAAAGTTTCACTCCATTTAAAATAATTTTGCACTTTGTTTTGGCCTCCATCACACCAGTGGAAATAGTTTTTTTCTCAATTTTATTTGCCAATATCAACGGTGGAAAACTCGATCAGCTCACCCCTGTATCTTTTATATTCAAAGGGGACCTACGTGAATGGAACATATGTTCTCAGTTTACACACTAATCACATTCTGAATAATCTGCATTGCACCCCATCCAAATCAAAGTACAGAATAGATTTAAATGAAATAGTGCACACATTTGTGCAATTGAAGCTCGTTTTTGAGAAATAAAGAACAAAGAACAGTACAGCACAGGAACAGAAACTTCAGTCCACCAAATCTGCACTGACACGATGCCTTTCTAAACTAAAAACCTTTTGCGTCAATGCATTCCATATCCATCTATTCCATGCCTATTCATATACCTGACAAGGTGACTCTTAAACAGTGCTATTGTGTCTGCCACTACCACTTCATCTGGCTGCGAATTCTGGGCACTTACCACCCTCTATGTAAAAAATATGCTTCTCACATCTCCTTTAAACTTACCCCATTTTACCTTAAACCTAGGTCTGAAATAATTGGCATTTCTGCCCTGGGGAAAAAAAATTCCAACTATCCATTCTATCCATGCCTCCCATAGTTTTGTAAACTTCTGTCAGGTCGCTCTTCATTTTTCGACACTCAAGTGAAAACAATTCAAGTTTGTCCAAACTCTCGTCATATCTAATACTCTCCAAACCAGACAACATCTTGTTAAACAATTTCTGTACCGTCTCCAAAGTCTCCACATCTTCTCGTAGTGTGGCTACTATAACTGTACACAATATTCCAAATGTTGCCTATCGAAAGTTCTATGCAGCTGCAACATGACTTGCTAATTTTTATACTGTATGTCCTAACTGATCAAGACAAGCATGCCATTTCCCTTGACGACATTATGGATTTGTATTGCCAGTTTCAGGGAACTGTACACCTGTATGCACAGACCCTTCCGTATGTTGATGCTACTAAGGGTTCTGCCATACATTTCTCTCCTGCATTAGATCTTCCAAAATGCCTCACCTGATATTTTTCTGGATAAAACGCCATATGCCATTTCTCCACCCAAGTCTCCAGCCTGTCTATAACCTCCTGCATCCTTCGACAATCATCCACACTATCCAAAGCTTCCTAATCTTTGTTCATTTGCAAACTTACTAATCTCTGTGGAACACCAGTCAGAAAAAACATCCTTCCGCCGCTACTCTCTGTCTTCTATGACTAAGTCAGTTCTGTATCTATCTTACCAGCTCACTGCCGATCCCAGGTGACTTCACCTTTTGTATTAACATGCCATGAGGCATTTGTCAAAGGCCTTGCTAACGTCCGTATGACGACATCTGCCGAACTGCCTTCATCAATTAACGTGTGACAACGTAATCCAACGTATTCCAGTCTTATTGCATAATGGGCAACGTTACACCCATTTTTTGACGATAGAATAGTGTCTTGTCACTGGGTTTGTAATCTGAATCTCCAGCACTCCAACAAAGTAACTGGTGAATTTTTAAAATAGAAATTCACAAATATCTGGGATTGAAAACTATATCGTTAATGGGTGCCATACCAGCACATCTGGCTTGGTAATGTCTGCTATTTGCTGTTCTGCTGGAAATATGACTTCAGACCCACGGCAGTCTGGTTGAGTCCTAACTGCCCCGTGAAATGGCTGAAGAAGTCATTGAATTCTCCCACTTATTTGCCACATTTGTCCTTCAAAATGGTTGCAGTCATGGTCTTCAAGGAAATTTGACGAGTTTCTGTAGTACATCATGGAAATAATACATGCTGCTTCTACTAAGTGTCAGTAGTGCAAAGATTGAATGTTTCTGGATGTGGTTTCAACCAAACGCGTTTTTTTTTGTCTTGGATAGTGTCAAGTTTGATTAGGGTTGTTGGTGCCGCACTCATCCTGACGGGTGAGGAGTATTCCAATATTTTGCTGACTTGTGCCTTGTAGATGGTGCACTGGCTTTAGGGAGGCGGGATTGAGTTACTTGCTATTGGATTCCTAGCCTTTGGTCAGTACTTGTGGCCACAGTATTTAAGTGGCTAGACCCCACTTTTTAATAAGATGTATTTTTTCGTAGGATGTGGGTACTTCCAGCAATTTGAGCATTTATTGCTCATCCCTGATTGCCATTGATCTGAGCAGGCATTTCAGACAGCAGTTAAAAATCAAAGCACATTACTATGCATCTGCAGTCAAATATAGGACACACTCGGTAGAAATGACACGTTGCTTTCCCCAAAGAAAATTAGTTTACGACAATTTGATGATGGTTTCATGGTCACCATTACTAAGATTGTATTCCAATTCCAGATTTATCGATTGAATTTAATTGCTATCAGCTGCTGTGGAACAGGGTCCCCAGAGCATGAGCCTGGTCTAAAAGCAGCACCACATACCACCGCCTCAATGGACTTAAAAGAGAAGCATACTGAAGGGGCGTGACTTGCCATCAGTGACGGAGAGACGTGTTCAAGACTTGGTTAGTTACCATGACCCCTTCATCTTTCTCGAAATCGTTTAGAAGGAGGTGGTTTGACGCACAAGAAGTTTCGGTTTTTTTCTCTTCTTTTCTCCATACAAGAACAGCTCACAATTCAAGATGTACCTGTTGTTGAGTGTCACAATTATATTTCAATGTGAGTGCAACGTCTTTTATTACACCCCTTTACCATTTCTTCCTTCTTTATTTCATAATTCATATCCTTCCTTCTCTGCTGCATTAGAACAATGTCCCTTTCATTAACCTCTTCCTCTACCGATTTTTCTCAGACGTGAACTCGGCGACCGTCCGCCAGACTCCCTCAACTGTCTCCGAATCTATTAGAGAGAGAGTGGAGTTGAAATGCACAGTGGAGGGAAAGAGTACAGGTACCATGTACTGGTACAGACAAAACCCGGGGAAGGAACTACAGCTGATGTTTTATTCTCCGGTTGCGCAAACTGTGAATAAAGAAGGGGCGGCGGATGGTTTCACCGCCGAGCGATCGAATGGCTCCGACCTTAACCTGGAGTCTTCCAGCCTAAAGGCAGATGACTCGGCCGTATATTATTGCGCCTGGAGTGTAACACAGTGACTCAGAGAGAGGGAGAGGCTCAACAAAATCCCCAAAAATTTAGGAAACAGCGGGGGATTACAAAAGAAACGGCCAAGAGGAAAGTAAAACGTCCAGATCTTCTCAAAGTCCCACCTCAAAAAAGGTGTATGGAACCCGCAGCCGTCTCGCATCGACCGCCGGGAGGAGATAGTAAGAACTGCTGATGCTGGAGTCTGAGATAACAAGGTGTGGAGCTGGAGGAACACAGCAGGCCAGGCAGCATCAGAGGAGCAGGAAAGCTGACGTTTCGGGTTGGGACCATTTCTGAAGAAGCGTCAGCTTTCCTGCCCCTCTGTTGCTGCCTGGCCTGCTGTGTTCGTCCAGCTCCACACCGTGCGACCGCCGGGAGGAGCCGCATTCTCAGGGGCTAAGATGAGCTTTGCCGCTACACCGGGAGAAGCTGCGAACTTCCTGCCGCTTCCGCTGTCATCGCCGCCCCCGATCGCCAGGAGAAGTCATGACCTTGATGCCGCTGCCCTACCGCCACCTCAGAAATTAGAAGGACAGATGAGATGAGACACTGTCAAGGGTCGAACTAAAGTATTTGTAAGGATAATGCCAGATGTGAGTGGTTATAACCATCAGAAAATACAAACAGCTTCGGGATATTTTCCCGAGAAAAGGGAAGACTGAAGAATGTAATAGAAACTTTAAAAACAATAAGAGTAATTTATCGGATAGACGGGAGAGACTACGCCCGATTACAGCAAGACCTGGACGATATCCAGGTTTGGGCTAAAAATCAAACGTGGCAAGTAACATTCATGTTACTCAAATGCCAGACAATGAACATCTTCAATAAGAGACAATCTACCCACCACCCATTGGCATTCAATGGCATTGTCATCGCTGAACTACTTGTGGGTTACCATTGATCAGAAACTGAACTGGACTCACATATAAGTGCTGGATACAAAAGCAGGTCAGAGGCTCGGAATCCCGCAATGAGTAACTCAAGTCCTGACTTCCCAACTCCCGTCCACCATCCACAAAGTACAAGGTAGAAGAATGATGGAATACTCCTCACTCCAACTCAACAAGCTTGACAACATCCAGGCCTAAGCAGCCCACGTGATTGACATCACAGGCACAAACATCCATTCCCTCCACCGCCAACGATCAGCAGTAGCACTGTATACCATATACAAGATGCACTACATAAATTCACCAACGATCCTTAGACACCAACTTCCAAGCCAAGACACTTCCATCTAGAAGAACAAGGGCAGCTGAAACATGGGAACTCAACAACTTGCAAGCCACTCACAATTTTGACATGGAAGTATATTGCCGTTCCCCACAGCATTATCAGTTCAAAATCCTGGAACTCCCTGCTGAACAGCATTGTGAGCCTACCGACGGAACATGGACTCACGCGGTTCAAGGAGGCAACTCACCACCACATTCTCAGAGACAATAAATGTTGGCCCAGCGAGCGATGCTCGCATCCTATGAGTGAATAAAAAGTTACCACTTTGCCCGATGTGCAGAACTGGAGACTATCATTAAAGATAATGAAGAATAAGACAGAAAATACAAGAGCAGTCTATTTGATAGAAACAAGGGGCGGTAATTTCCTCAGTCTTAAACCTGTTCGAAAGAATCAGGAGAAGGCCTTTAGTTGGTTACACGGGGTCAGAAGGCGAGCTCAATTTCATATCTTTAATTGAAACACGAGGAGGCCATTCAGCCCCACCGAACCTGTCAATGAGAAACATTCGAAACAATCCAAACATGGCTTCTAGCCGGAATGGACTTATGCTCAGTTAGAAATCCAGAATCCATTTGATAAGGTCCCATGTGACAGACTGGTTAAAAATGTAATGTAAATGACCATGAGATACAGTGTAATGCGTCAAATTGGAACCAAAGGTGGCTTAGTAACAGGAAACAAAGGGTAATGGAAGATGGTTGACCGAGTGATTGGAAAGCTGTTTCAAGTGGTGTTTTGCCGGGCTCGCTGTTGGGATCCCTGCAGTCTATGCATTAATAATTTGGACTCGAGTGTTGGGGGCACAATTAGAAAGTTTGCAGATGACACAAAAATTGACTGGGTAGTAGGTAGTGTAGAGGATAGCTGTAAGCTTCAAAATGATATAGATGGTTTAGTGGTGTAGGGTGGAAAGTAGCATATGGAGTTCAAAACCTATGAGGCTGAGGTAATGCAGTTAGGGAGGTCAAACAGTAAAAGGGAATATACAATAAATGGGAATATACTGAGAGGGGTAGATGAAATGAGAGATCTTGGTATGCAAGTGCATAGGTTCCTATAGGTAGTAGTACAGACAGATAAGATTGCAAAGAAGGCATATGGAATGCTCTACTTCTTTGGAGGAGGTATAAAATATAAAATTAGGGACAATGATGGAATTGTATAAGGCACTGGTGAGGCCACAGCTGGTGTATTGTGTGCAGTTCAGTAACCACATTGCTCTGGAGAGAGTGAAGAGAAGATTTACCAAAGTGTGGTCAGGGTTGGAGAATTATAGTGCCAAGGAGAGATTGGAGAGGTTGATGTTGTCTCCTTGAAACAGAAAAGGCTGAAGGGGTGACATGATTGAGGTATACAACATTGTGAGGGGTAGAGATGGAGTAGACAGGAGAAAGCTATTTCCCTTGGCAGAGAGTTTCTGGTGAGATGTTGGCAGAGTAGGGATCCTGAGCCCTGGGGTCATCTGCTCTGTCAGCTTTCTTATTTTTGTTTCGTTTTTTCTCTCTTTTCTCGATTTTATTTCCTCTTGTACTTACCTCCTTTGAAGAGCTCAGTTGCAGCAACGGCATCGGCGGTGGCCACTGAGCCCAGTGCGGACTCGAGTGGGCCCACTATGTACTTGAATGACCTCGGTGCGGAAGATTTCAGTAAGATGGCGACAGACGAGAGGTGAGCACTGAAGTCGGCGATGGTGACATCAGCGAGATAGGCCCAGCTGTGAAAGATGGCCCCTGAAGATTGCGACATCCATATCGAATGGGTCCAGCATTGGCGACGGCAATGAGCATCACAGTGACATCAGTGGAGAAGGCAGCATCTGCAGTCAGCATTGGAATCGGAGCTGTTGGGCTTCAGTTGTGGCTGTAGGCCCGAACTGGTACTCCTGGAATGGACTGCAATGCGGGGGTATTGGTAGGTTCGGAGCCCGTTGTGGTGAACCATCACCCCTCCCCTACGTCGAGCAGAGCACAAGAAGGGAGGAAGATGAACTCTGTTTTTACTTATATTTAATGTTGACAGGGACTCTTTTCACTCTTTATAGGATTCTAGAATCCTTACAGTGTGGAAACAGGCCCTTCAGCCCAACCAGTCCACATGACCCTCGGAGCATCCCACCCAGACCCATCCCCCTATAACTGTATAACCCATCTAATCTACACCTCCCTGAACACTATGGGCAATTTAGTGTGGCCAATCCACCTAACCTACACATCTTTGGACTGTGGGAGGAAACCGGTGCACCCGGAGGAAACCCACGCAGACACGGGGAGAATATGCAAACTCCACACAGACAGTCGCCCAAGGGTCGAATTGAACCCGGGTCCATGGCCCTGTGAGGCAGTAGTGCTAACTACTGAGCCAACGTGCCATCCAAAGTCTTACATCTTAGTTTAATGTCTTTTGTCTTAACAACTTCTGTAAGTCAAAATGGCGCCAAAGCATAGCGACATATTACACTTTTCACTGTATTTATTTGCAAGATACAAGTGACAATAAATCATTCAAATCATTTAATTCAAACCAGGTGTCAGAGAGATTTTTGACTTGCTCGCCCAGCTGGCTTGTTTTCATTCAGACATTTCGCCACCATGCTAGGTGACATCATCAGTGGAGCTCTGATGAAGCGATGTTATCCTACTCCGCTTGGAATTTATATTGTCCGGTCCATTATGGTGAGTACTGTCATTTCCAGTTTTGATCTGTATGGGTTTGTATATGGGGTCCAATTCTATGTGCTTGTTGATTGCATTATGGGTGAAGAATCATGCCTCTAGGAATTCTCATGCGTGAGGCTCCACTGATGATGTCACCGAGCATGGTGATGAAATGTCTGACCAGCTGGGCGAGCAAGTCAACAACCTCACCCTCAACCCGAGCTACAGATCTTTGACAAAACTTTAAACAGGAGTCAGAGATTCAAGCTAAGTGGCAGAAGAATTGGTGGGGATCTGAGGAAAAACATTTTTTACGCAGAGGGTGGTGGGTGTCTGGAATTTGCTGCCTGAGTTGGTGATGGAGAAGATGCACTAAACTCTTTTAAAAAATACCTGGAAGTGCAAGTTAAGTGCTGCAATTTGCAGGAGTATGGGCCGTGTGCAGGAAGATGGGATTAGAAAAGTTATTTGGGTGTCTTTGGGTCAGCATATCGAAGAAGGACTGAATGGCCCCATTATTGCCCCCATTTCTATGGTTCTTGCCAAAGGATGCGGGGGAGAATTAGATTAGACAACACTGTTGATTCCGATTGGTTGAAAAATGTTGGGGCATGTCCAAATCTTCCTCACAAGTCCAAAGGCCCATGACTCAGTGATGTATTACTGCATGTGGAGTCTTCATTATGTCTCAGAGAGAGGGAGCAGCTCTTTAAAATCTACAAATGTAGCAGGAAACACCGGTCTAGGATAAACCGAGAGGTGTGACAATGTTTAATGTCTTTATTTTGCTTAATAGCAGATGATACATGTTTATGAAATGAGACAGATTACAATAGCAGGAAGAGATCAATTATTGAAGTATTGAAGAGCTAATATTTACAATTATTGGGGTAAGAAGAGAACTGAGAGTCTGCGACAGTCTGGAAAGTACTTCAGAAAAACGACTTGGGTTTCATCCACTGACTCTGTGTTCATTCTCCACAGGAACAGCAGAGGGTGCTCTGAGATAGAAGAAAAAGGATTCCCAGATTAAGACTAAAAAAGAATAGGACGAGGCCATTTAACCTACTGAACATGTGAGACATGTACAGGTGGTGAGGCATTCAGTCCATCCGCCCTATGATAGCGGAACTGGAGGAGACCATTCAGCCTCATGTCAAGCTTGTTACAGAGGAATGGAACGAAGCCATAAAGCCGCTCGATCCAGAGATCCAGAAGGACAAGGGCAGATGGGAACAGCAGCACCTGCAAGTTCCTCTCCAGGCCACAGACATTCATAGGGAGGAGAATTGGAAGACAAATATGAAATTAAACTGTGGAGTTAGAGATTTGAAGCTCATTTGGGGGTGGAGGATACATTGGAATTGTGATGATGAACAGATTAAGTTTGGATTCATGATTATTTCTTTTTTTATTATCAAGTGGGTGAAACATAGAAACATAATAATTAGGAGTGGGAGTGGGCAATTCAGCCCTTCGAGTCCACTCCACCATTTAACATGATCATGGCTGACCTCACTCTGGTCTCACCTTCACTTTCCTGCCTGCTTTCCATGGCCCTTTAACCGACATTTCATCAGAAACATATCTATTTCTTTTTCGAATCTGTTGATTGATTCTGCCTCCATTGCACTCAGGGCACTGAGTTCCACAGATTTTCAATTCCCAGAGAAAATTAGATTTTCCTCATCTTAGTTTTGAACCTACCTCCTCTCACTCTATATCTTTGACTTCTTGTTCGAAACTGTCTCACAAGGAGGAACATCTGTTCAATGTCCACCTTATCAATTCCCTTGAGCATTTTATATACTTCAAACTTGAATCTGTAGTCAGCAATGCTGAAGAAATTCGAATTCTGAAGGAGAGGCATATTGGACTTGAAACATTCATTTTGTTTGTCTTTCCAATGACGCTGTTGAGTTTCTCCAGCATTCCCTATTATTTTTATTTCAGATCTCTAGCACCCTCAGTATTTTGGTTTTCTTTATGTCGCATATAAGGGCTTATGGTTTGGAGCAGGAATAGGTTAGAAACTCGTCACGGAGTATTTATCACATATGGTTCAAATAAAGGGTCAACAGAGAAATAGAGAGCAAGAATAAAAGAAGGAAATTAATAAGATTGAAAGAGAGATAGAAAGTAAAAATGTATAGGTAGGAAGTAGTGGACAAAAAATGATGTGGGTTTTCATCTCCTCTCACTTTGCAGTCTTTCTTCACAGAGACAAAGAGGGGGAGCCCTCTGAATAGGCAACGGATCCAGACCAAAAAGTGACTAACAAAATACAAGAGAAAACCTTTCAGTGTCTCGATGCAGTTCAGTGTTTAACCCTTTATTTTCTAGATACCTAGGCAGAAAAATAATTTCTCTTTGCTCACTCTACGGATTTTAAAAACAAAATTAAAAAATCCTTCTTCCCTTATACTTCTGTCAGTGAAAACTGAGACAAATCTGTTGCCTTGGCAGTTCACATCAATGCAGGACAACAAAGAGACAAAGAGAGTTGCCGGATTCCAACTTCATCCTTCCCTCAACCTAACTGCACTATTAAGCAAGAAGCTTGGAGGGTGGGACTATTCAAGAGCAAGATTAAAAACAAATAAAGATGGCAAAGCAATGGATAAAAGAAATGATGAAACAGCAAACTGGAGAAAGAGAAAAGCAGTGAGAAATGTAAAAAGATGAATAACATAAAGAGACAGAGCGAGAAGCCAGGATAAGTTGTGTTTTTTCCGACTTTGGCTGTCTTTTTCCAAAAGGCCGGGAGAGGTGGTGTCAGGCATCCACAGACTAATGTCTGTCATTTTGGCTTGTCAGAAACACAGGATCTGGAGGGAGGACTTAGAATGCGGTGAAGAATAACACAGTCATTCAATCAAGAGCTCGATGTTGACACCCCACGTCAGAGCTTGATGATTCACAAAGGCATGGCTAATATTTAGCAATACTGTTGAATATCAACTTAAATAATATGTACAACCTGGACAAATGGTATGTGTGAGAGAAAGGCCTGTTTAGCCAGGTGGTGGAAAGATCTTTGAGCCTGCACTATGATCATCCATAACTTCAGCATGCAACATGCATGGACAAGTAAACGGCAAGCTGTGTGGATCAGAATAGTGTCTATTCTTGATTTTGGCACCATTCACATCCTTGACCAATAAAACTTATCAACTCAAGTCTGCAATTCTTCAGGTGGTCTGCCACAACATTGACAGGATTATTTTTAGAGCTTATGTTCCAGATTCCATTGTGTGAAATATTTCTTGACTTCATACTGGAACAGCCTCAAGATCGGTTTGTAAAATTATGCCCTTTTCTATACTTCCCAACATAAAACATTGAACATAGAACAGTATAGCACAAGACAAGGCATTTCAGTCCACCATGTGCGCGCTGACCATGATGCCAATCTAAACTAATCCCATCTGCCTGCATATGATCCACATCCCTCTAATTCTTGCCTATTTATGTATCTGTCAAAATTAAACATTGTTATCATATCTGCATCTACCACCCGTATTGTTAGGCTGAAAATATCTAAAGTTTTCAAGAAGATTTGTAGCTTGGGTTGTGGATGTGGTTGCAGACATGCTCACCCAGCATGATTGCAAATGTTTCATCACGCTGCTAGGTAACATCGTCAGTGCACCTCAGTGAAGCATCAGTGTTCTGTCCCACTTGTTATTTATACGCCTTGGACTGGGACAACACATCCATAATCGCACAAGCCGAACAGAGACACGCAGGGAATTCCTGGAGGCTTGGTATTCCAACTGGAACTCAATCAACAAACACATTGAATTAGACCCTGTGTAGAAACCACTGAGAAACAGAACCGGAAGTAATTACCAACCACTGCAACAAATAACAAGCGAGACAGAACACCGACACTTCACTGGAGGTGCACTGATGATGTTATCTAGCAGGGTGACGAAACATTTGCAGCGAGCATGTCTACAACCGCTGAAATGGATTCTTTAAGGTTTGTTCAAAATTATTACAAGACGACCCGGGCACTTTGATATATAGTTAATCTATTAACTTAATCCACTTAATAATATAAATTAATGAGTGAACCTATTAGCTGAAACTGCTTTATACATATACAAACTAATAGAGTCAGGGAGTCATACAACATGGAAGCAGGCTGTTCAGCCCAACTCGTCCTTGCTGGCCATTTGCCTGCATTTGGCCTATAACCCTTTAAATCTTTCCTATTCATGTACCCATCCAGATGCATTTTAAATGTTGTAATTATATCCAACCCTTTCACTTCCTCTGGCAGCTTGTTCCATATACGCACTACCGTCTACATGATAAAGTTGTCCCTCAGGTCTCCTTTAAATCTTTCCCTCATCACCTTAAACCTATGCCCTCTGGTTTTGGTATCCCCTACCCTGGGAAAAAGACCTTGGCTACTCATCCCCTCTATGCACCTCGTGATGTTATAAAACTCCACACAGGTGAGATGCCGGAAGACTGGAGGTTGGCTAACGTGATACCACTATTTAAGAAAGGTGGTCAGGGAATGTCAGGGAACTATAGGCTGACATCCGTGGTGGGCAGGTTGTCGTAGGGAATCGAGGATTTACATGTACTTGGAAAGGGAAGGACTGATTAGGGATAGTCAATGTGCCTGTGTACATAGGAAATCATGTATCACTAATTTAAGTTTGAAGAAGTAATGAAGAAGATTGATGAGGCAGAGTAGTGGACATGATCCATATGGGCTTTAGTAAGCTATTCAACAAGGTTTCTCACGGTGGACTGGCTAGCAAGTTTGGATCACATGGAACACAGGGAGAACTAGCCATTTGGATACAGAATTAGCTTGAAAGTAGAAGACAGAGGGTGGTACTTTTCAGATTGTACGCCTGTGACCAGCAGTGTGCCACAAGGATTGGTGCTGGGTCCACTGCTTTTTGTCATGTCTATAAATGATTTGGATGTGAACATAGGGAGTATGGTTAGTGAGTCTGCAGATGAGACCAAACTTGGTGGTGTAGTGGATAGCCAAGAAGGTTACCAACAGAGTACAGTGGACCTTGATCAGTTGGGCCGAGGAGTGGCAGATAGAGTTTAATTTAGATAAATGTGAGATGCTGCATTTTAGAAAGGAAAATCAGGTCAGGACTTATACACTTAATCATAAGTTCCTGGAGAGTCTGGATTCAGAATTTGCTGACCCTTAGAAGACAAAGGATGGTAGTGGATGGAAAATATTCAACATGGTGCTCAGTTATGAGTGGTGTACAACAAGGATCTGTTCTGGGTCCTCTTCTATTTGTGATTTTTGTAAATGATTTGGATGAAGGAGTGAAAGGGTAGATTAGCAAGTTCGCGGATGATACGAAGGTGGGTCATGTTGTGGAAAGTGCGGAGGGCTGTTCTAGGTTACAAAGGGACATTGATAGAATGCAGAGTTGGGCTGAGAAGTGGCAGATGGAGTTTAACCCTGAAAAATGTGAGGTGATTCATTTTGGAAGGACAAACTTGAAAGCAGGACACAGGGTTAATGGAAAGATTCTTGGCAGTGTGGAGGAGCAGAGGGATCTTGGGGTTCATGTTCACAGTTCCCTGAAAGCTGCCACCCAGGTGGATAGATTTGTTAAGAAGGCGTATGGTGTGTTAGCTTTCATTAATAGAGGGATTGAGTTCAAGAGCCGTGAAGTTATGCTCCAGCTACACAAAAGCCTGGTTTGGCCACATCTGAAGTATTGTGTCCAGTTCTGGTCACCTCATTACAGGAAAGATGTGGAAGCGTTAGAAAAGGCGCAGAGGCGATTTACCAGGATGTTGCCTGGAATGGAGGGAAGGTCTTACGAGGAAAGGTTGAGACAGCTAGAGCTTTTCTCTTTAGAACAACGAAGGATGAGAAGTGACTTGATAGAGGTATACAAAATGATCAGAGGTATAGATAGAGTAGACAGCCAGAGACTTTTTCCTAGGGTGGAGGTTGCTTTTACGAGGTTGCTTTTAGTTTTAAAGTGAAAGGAGGTAGATATCAGGAAGACGTCAGACGTAGATTATTCACTCAGAGAGTGGTAGGGGCGTGGAATGCATTGCCGGAGAGGGTAGTGGAGTCGGCCTCATTAGAGGCATTTAAGCGGCTATTAGATAGGCATATGGATGATAGTATAAGGTAGTGATGGAGGTTAGATGGACCTTAGGTTTAGGGTAAAAGTTCGGCACAACATTGTGGGCCGAAGGGCCTGTACTGTGCTGTACTGTTCTATGTTCTATGTTCTATGAGTGTTGCTGAATAAATAGACTTTGGAGTGCAGGTTCACAGTTCCTTGGAAGTAGAGTCACAGACAGACAAGATAGTAAAGAAGGTATTTGGTATGCTTGCTTTTATTGGTCAGTGCATTGAGTATAGAATTGGGACGTCATGTTGCAGGTCTACAGGACATTGGTTAGGTCACTTTTGGAATACTGTATGCAATTCTGGCCTCCCTGCTATAGGAAGGACATTGTGAAACTTGAAAAGTTTCAGGAAATATTTGCAAAGATGTTGCTAGGGTTGGAAGGTTTGAGCTGTCGGGAGAGGCTGAATAGGCTGTGGCTAATTTTTCTGGAGCCTCTGAGGATGAGGGGTGACCTTAAAGAGCTTTATAAAATCATGAGGGGCATGAATAGGGTAAATAGACAAGGTCTTTTCCCTGGGGTGGGGGAGTCCAAAACTAGAGGGCATAAGTTTAAAGTGAAAGGGGAAAGGTTTAAAAGGGACCTAAGGGGCAACTTTTCGATGCAGAGGGTGGTGTGTGTATGCAATGAGCTGCCAGAGGTAGTGGTGGAGGCTAGTACCATTACAACATTTAAAAGACATCTGGATGGGTATATGAATAGGCGGGTTTAGAGGGATATGGGCCAAATGCTGGCATACGGGACTAGATTTATTTAGGATATGTTGTTGGTATGACCGAGTTGGACCGAAAAGTCTGTTTCCCTGCTGTATATCTCTGTGACTCTATGACTTTGTAAGATCATCCCTCAGCCTCAGATGCTCTTGGGAAAAATGCCCCAGTCTATTCATCCTCTCCCTATACCTCAAACCCTCCAATTCCGGCAACATCTTTCTTAATCTTTTCTGAACCTTTTCAAGTTTAACACCATCCTTCCTATACCAGGGAGACAAGAATTGTTCACAAAATTCTGAAATTGCACCCCATCCCAACCTCCTGTACAGCTGCAATATGATGTCCCATCTCCTATACTCAATACATTTACCAATGAAGCCAAGTTTGCAAAATGCCTTCCTTACCGTTCTGTCGACATGCGACTCCACCTTCAATGAACTAGGCACATGTACCCCCTCTCTTTGTTTGGCAGCACTCCTCAGGGCTCTACATTAGTTGTATAAGTCCTGTCCTGGTTTGCCTTACTAAAATACAACACCTAACATTTATCTAAATTAAACCCCATCTACCACTCCTTGGCCCATTGGCCTATCTGATCAAAGTCCTGTTATATTCTGAGATAATCTTCTTCACTACCAACTACACCACTTATTTTGGTGTCATTGCAATCTTACTAACAATACCTGCAATGTTCACATCCAAATCATTGATATAAATGAAAAACAGTGGATCCAGCACTGATCCTTGTGGCACATGACTAGTTACAGGCCTCCAGTCTGAAAAACAACCCTCTACCACCACCCTCTCACTGCCCTGTCTTCATGCTGTGAACATTGGATACCTGGCACCTAGAGCTCTATCTCAGAGTGCATAGCACTGGTCTGACAAACCTTAGCCCAATGGTGAAAGTTCATGGCCCTAGTTTCATGAACTTGGTCCAATGACGGCAGTCCCATAAGTGGTACAAAGGCCTCACTATTCTGTTTTATTTTAATACTTTTCTAGCTACGTGCTGTATCACCATGTTGTAATACTTCCAGTACTCTTCCAGATATTCCATTGTGCAGAAAACAAGTTAAAAATATCTCCAAGTGGCTCCATGTTACCTGCATAAAAGAATGCTCTCCAAACACAGTCAACAATATGGGATTATCTCCCAGCCAAAATAGGTGGTTTATTTTTACTTTAGGTCGGTTTTCCACATAATCATCCATGTAATTTTCCATTTTCTCCAATTGCTTAATATCATGTTCAATTAGCCCTTAATGATCTGGTTTGGAGATAATATTTTTTAAGCCCAACACTACATCAATTCCTCTGGCAGTGTATTCCAGGCTCCTACCACACTCTTTGTAGTAAAAAAAGTTGCCTCACACACGTGCTTTAAGCTTTCCACCTGTCGCCTTAAACCTATGCTCCCTAGCATTTGACATTCAGAAAAAGACTCTGACCGTCCACGACATCCATGCCTCTCATAATTTTATGTATATCTATCAGGTTGCCCTCAGCCTCCAATGCTCTAGTGAAAACAATCCAAGTTTGTCCAATCTCTCCTTTTATAGCTAATACACTCCAATTCAGGCAACATCCTGGCTAAACATCTTTTGCCCCCTCAAAAGCCTCCAGATCCTTATAATGTAGTGACCAGAACTGAATACAATACTCTAAATGTGACCTAACAAAAGTTTTACACTTTATGGGGAAACACCATTTTGTGTATTATTCTAAAAGGCAATTGAGCATTTCATCTCTCATTCACAGCTTGGAGGGAAAGTTTAATTAAGTTTCTGGGATGATTATGAAATTATTCAGACCTAGGATTATGATGGGGCATCTGGAGGAGACCATGTATTGCCAGATTTCTCTAAAAATGGTTTGAAGTTGGATTGCAAATGAGGAAAGCTTGAATTAATCATGCAGATTTACCAGATCAAAAAAAGCTCTTAAAAACAACTTGAGAAATATGGTCTACAACATGGAACTGATGAGCCTCACAAGATGACAGTGATCTAAATTAGAGATGTGAATTCATGTGGGTTCCAGAATGAAAATGTTAGCTTGAGGGTAAAGAATCATTTATGCTATGACACCTAACTATTAGCATTGCATGAAGGACATTTTCTTGTTGCATTTTCTTTTTACAAAAGTACTGAGCTTGGGAGCAGCTAGGAGAAAAGAGATAGAAAATTTACCAGGTTTCTTTCTCTTTCCTTTTTCTCCTCCACATCTCCAAGTGTCTGAATTTTCTGATCTTTTTCTTTCCCTGTATCTTCATTAGCTGTAAGGTCACAGACTACCCACCAGACTCCTGCTACCGTCTCAAAATTTCCTGAACAGAGCATGGAAAACATACCAAATAGTTGTCAGAAACTAGAGAAGGGTTATTGAACTTCAAAGTCACAAATGAAAAATACAAGCCACCGACTTGAGCTGGGGAAATCCACAATCATGAGACTATTAATGGAGGCTAGCTCAATCCCAAATGTTGGTGGATGTATTCCAAAAGAAGTCATACAACAGAGAGTAGCTGGGATGCTGAAGTGAAAATGAAATGAATTCAGAAGATCTCTAGCAGACTTTGGTTTAGTCCCAGGAAAGTGAATGAAGCCACAAGATCTTGCATCACATAAGGATTCTTAGCTGCAACCAAAATATAAAACTAGTTTGAAAGTCAGGTAATTATAGAAGGTATTATTGATTTAATAGTTCTCAGGTTTCTTCAGTCAACCTTTTTTGGTAAAAATCTGAAATCCTATGGCATTGTTCTTTCAGACAAACAGTGGAAGTTCGAACTTATCTTTAAATGTGAATGGTCTTTATCCGGATAATAACTTCAGAGAGAAGGAGCACAGAAAGAATCAATAAGAGGTAATTGTCGAGACCTTATTCAGAGGGAGGGGCGAGTCCAAAGACGCATTACTTCCTAGGGTTTTCCTTAATATAATGAAAGAGCAGACTGGGACTTACAGGAGCCCACGCTTTTATTTATGCTCCACTGCATATTCCGCGAATGATTTTAAGTTTAAAATGTATCTATTCCTGGGATTGATAATCTTGTTTTATTGTAAGTGAATTCTTAAAAATAATAAATCTTAATTCTAATCTTGTTCTACATTTTTCTTCTTTTCAACATATTTCTATCGGTCTTTCTTTCTGGCCATCTCTCTTTCTATGTCTTTACAGTCTTTCTTTCTGTCATTTTCCCGAAAATCCAATTTACTAACCATCATACCGCTCCCCCGCGCCCCCCAACCCGTTTATCCGCACTTTTCCAGATGCAGACTCGCAGACTATCCACCAGACTCCCGCTGTTGTCACCCGCTCTCCCGAGGATGAACTGGAACTGAAATGCACACTGCAGTGCACTAGTAACCCTAACATGTACTGGTACAGAGAAGACCCCAGGAAGGGGCCACAATTTATGTTTTACTCTACAGGCACAGATCACATTAGTCCAGACCAGCCTGTGGACGGTTTCACCGCCCAGCGGCCGAGTGACTCAGAGTTCTACCTGCACACTTCCAGCCTCCGAGAGGATCACTCAGCCACGTATTACTGCGCCTGGAGTAACACAGTGACACCGAGAGAGGGACCAGCTCAACCAAAAACCCCAAAGACTGCAGGAAACACCTGTGTTCGAGAGAACAAGGCAGAGTTACATCCTGTTAGGTTATTTTTCTGCTGAAGCATGACTTAGTACCGTAAGAGATGGGTTACAATAAAAGTGAGTGAAATAGCTGAAAAATATTGGGCATGAATTAATAAGTGTAAGACCGCAATGGAGAGTCTGTGGTGATTGTTAAGGTGTAATCGTCAAATGCTTGGATATTTCGATTGCGTTTCTCCATGGAAGAGCATACGGCTTTCTGAGGCTTGAAAGAGCTCACTGTTTGGTGCATGGTTTACCAGCAACGTAGATACAGGAGCAGGTCGTTCGGTCCCTAACATTGGGACAGAATGGAAGTAATTCAGTCTCTTTGATACTGCTGCATACGAACAGATTCATTCAGCTCTCTCTCGAACCAACTATACAAGAACATGAGGAGTTTCATTAAGTTTCGCTTGAATTAGTCACAGAACTGGTCAGTCGGTGTACAAGGCAAATCGTCATATGTTCAATCATTCAGTTAAATCAGGGCTGATCTGCTTCGTATCTACAGTTAAGCATTTTTATTTTGTGTTTTTGGATGTCCTCGTATGACAAAACAGAGTCATTTCAAACGAGACAACAAGGTGCAGGGCTGGATGAACACAGCAGGCCAAGCAGCATCATAGGAGCAGAGAGGCTGACGTTTCGGGCCTAGACCCTTCATCAGAAAAGGGGGAGGGGAAGGGGGTT
>NC_063370.1:17241967-17263378 GCF_021869965.1 Rhincodon typus
CTGCTCCTATGATGCTGCTTGGCCTGCTGTGTTCATCCAGCCCTGCACCTTGTTGTCTCGGATTCTCCAGCATCTGCAGTTCCTACTATCTCTCATTTCAAACGACTTGTTTTTGACGACACCCCAAACTTTCAAATTCGAAGAAATACTAATCCAGTCTGAATGCAATCTACCCAGGGAGTTATATCAACGCTTTTCTGATCCGTTCAAGTCAACAGGACAGAAAAAATGTCAGCAGTACTGGGTCGTTCCCCCGCCCCGGACTACTCCGCCATTCACTGACTCTGTGGCTAATCTGAATGTGACTTTCCTGCCGTTGGTGTACCATAATCTTCCCCCAAAATCCCATTCCCGATCACCGTAGACTCCCTTATTGTACAAAACACTCTCAGCCTGAACGTATTCAATGGCCCAACCTCTCCTGCTCTTTGTCGAAGTGGATTCCAAATGGATTCCAAAAGGATTCTGGAGAAGACCTCCCAGTCGCGAACCATTTCAACTCCCCATCCCATTCCTCAGACGACATGTCCGTCCTGGGCCTCCTACAGTACCACAACGATGCCACCCGAAGGTTGCAGGAACAGCAACTCATATTCCGCTTGGGAACCCTGCAGCCCAATGGTATCAATGTGGATTTCACAAGCTTCAAAATCTCCCCTCCCCCTACCGCATCCCAAAACCAGTCCAGCTCGTCCCCGCCTCCCTAACCTGTTCTTCCTCCCACCTATCCCCTCCTCCCACCTCAAGCCACACCCCCATCTCCTACCGACTAACCTCATCCTGCCCCTTTGACCTGTCCGTCCTCCCTGGACTGATCTATCCCCTCCCTAACTCCCCACCTACACTCACCTTTACTGGCTCCATCCCCGCCTCTTCGACCTGTTTGTTTCCTCTCCACTTATCCTCTCCTCTATCCATCTTCTATCCGCCTCCCACGCTCTCCTTATTTATTTCAGAACCCCCTTCCCCTCCCCCTTCTCTGATGAAGGGTCTAGGCCCGAAACGTCAGCCTTTCTGCTCCTATGATGCTGCTTGGCCTGCTGTGTTCATCCAGCCCTGCACCTTGTTGTCTCTGGAGAAGAAGCTCCTCCCTAACCAGGTCTTAAAACACGTCTCTCTGAGGAAGGGTGATTCAACCCGAAGTATTAATTCTAATTTCTCTCCACAGATGCTGCCAGACCTGCTGAGCTCTTCCAGCAATTTCTGTTTTCGTTTCTTAAACCTGCCAAGCTTATTTTGGAATTATTTCAGCCTAGTTCAAGAACGCCCATGATCGGGATACTTTTCTCAGCACCAAACCGGTTAAGCCCTCCCTCTCCAAGCTGGCTTGATTTTGTTCAGACGTTTAGTCACCATGGTAGGTGACATCATCAGTGGAGCCTCCAATGAAGCGATGTTATTCTATTCCGTTGGAATTTATACTGTCCTGTCCGTTATGGTGAGAAATGTCATTTCCGGTTTTGATGTCTAAACATTTTAATGGTCAAATATACAAACAGATCAACAGTCCACCAATGGAGTCACCCATCTGAGACTCTTCACAGAAGCAGTCACGCACACATCAACCTCCCCCACATTAACCTAAACTGTGGATCCAGTACATAGACTACACATTTGTCATTATTAAACCCAACAAATTAGAAGAAACCCACCACCTCATCAACAGCGTATTCACAGGGATCAAATTCACAAGGGAAGAAGCAACCAATAATCAACTTCTGTTTCTGGATGTTAAAGTAGAACGATTGACAAAAGGGGAGTTCCAAACCTCAGCATACAGAAAAGCAACACATACAGATCAAATCCTCAACTTCCACAACAACCACCCCAACTTCCACAAACAAAGCCGCATTAGGGCACTATTTAAATGGGCCCAGGGCACACTGCAACTCTCCGGAACTATGCTGGAAAGAGGAAGAACACTTATACAAGATCCTCCCTATAAACGGATATCCCCGCAACTTCATCCACAGATGCCTAAAAAACAGACAGCAGGACACAGTACGACCTAACACACTGACCACACTGCTCTACATCAGGATGAAATGGGAACTGACAACAAGACTCCTAAGACCACTCAGAATCATGGTGGCCCACAAGCCCACAGTCACTCTACGACAAACACTTACAAGGATTAAAGACCCATTCCCACAACATGCAGAACCAACGTGGTTTACAAAATACCATGCAACGACTGCCACAAACGTTACATCGGACAGACAGGAAGGAACCAAGCCATCAGAATACACAAACATCAGCTAGCAGCAAAACGGCACTCTCCTTAATATCTTAATTCAGACAATGAAGACCGTCAGCTTAACTGGGACAAAAAAACCATCAAAGCCCGAGCCAAACCTAGACACCCACGGGAATTCCTAGAGGCATGGTTCTCTACCCATACTTCAATTAACAAACATATAGAATTGGACCCCATATATAAACCTATACAGACCAAAACCGGAAATGACATAACTCACCATAACGGACCAGACAGTATAAATTCCAAGCAGAGTCGAATAACATTGCTTCATCGGAAGCTCCACTGATGATGTCACCTAGCATGGTGACGAAATGTCTGAACAAAATCAAGCCAGCTCGACGAGCAAGTCAACAACCTCATCTACAACCCGAGCTACAGATCTTTGCCAAAACTTTAAACCAGTTAAATCCTGCTCAGAGCCTTTAGCGTATCAGTGATTTCACTTTCCATTCTTCTAAACTCGAACTTCAAATTTACTCCACTATGTTGTTGACTCCTCACAGGACAGCGAACGTTTTCTGCAAATAAAATACCCTGAAATGCATTTTCCAATTTTTATCAGCCTCAATATTCTACATTGAAAGATATGAAAGCGATGTTTATGCAGTCTTTACTTTTGACTTCTGCTTTAAGCCCCGATGTTGTTTTGGTGCATCTGACCTCTGACCCCTCCACAGCGAAAGGAAAGGAAATTGAATTGGACAGTTCTTTTTATTTGTGAAGACCCTTAAGGTGAAACATGATTAACAGAGCGAGCAACAGATACATCTTCCATTACAAGGTTCCTGTTAGGCAGTCTTTTATCATTAGCGAGACAACATTGAAAGTTCAATGCTTCTTCTCTAACGTTCTGACGGGAAGGAAATGAGATGCCCTTGGAACTGTTAGCAGATGATAATTCAAGCCAGAACCTGAATTTTCATAAAATAAATTAGAGCAGGAATGTAATGGTGGCACAATGTATTTGCTTATTCTACACTAGATTATCAAAACGAGCTGGTTAAGCATCAAAGCAAGATAGAAAGAAACAATGAAAGACTGAAAGAAATAATCGAGGGAATATAGATATAAAATAGGAAGGTAACAAGAAGCAGAAGGAAAGCTGGGACTAGATAACTCATCGATGTCTGAAACATAACTGGTAGGAACCGGAGGAAGTCATTCATTCATTCAATTCCAGTCCAGACTATTACACAGGGTCAGGAGATGTCCCACAGAGCACCAGTTGAAACTATTACACAGCACCAACAACAAGCCATCCAGCCTCTGTTTAAGCTGTTTCAGAGAATCGGAGCACGGCCTTCAAAGCACTCCTGTCCCCTGCATTAAGTCTCTTGCACAGGGCCTGAAGGGAATCATATGGAATGAGTTACCAGTGGAAGTGGTTGAGACGGGTACAGAACATTTAAAAGTCATTTAGACGAATATGTGGATATGAAAGGTTTAGAAGGATAGGAGCCAAGTGCAGGGAAATGGGGCTCGTGTGGATGGACATTTTGGTCATCATGGACCTGTTTGGGCCGAAGGGTCTGATTCTGTGCTGTCGGACTCTATGATTGTGATCCCCTGTGGTGGTCACTTCGCTCTAAATGCATCGAGAGTATTGCTGGACACCTGTGTGCTTACTCTCCGAGGACACTCAGGCACAAATGTAGCTATGGAAGAGGGGCAGATAATCATCAGCTTTGACTCCCTCCACAGCCCACAGTCCAGACATTTTAGTAGCCAACTTGGCTACGCCCTGGAGCAGTCCCACGAGGATGTCTTCTGACTTACTCATTCACCTCTACACTGGATGCCCAAAGATCAGGAATGGGGGGCTGAAGTGTAACCAAAAATATAACAAAAGATTTTTCAAGTAACTAGAAAAAGAGTAAAATTGTCCATAACCAATGCATTCATGATCCATGGACTCCACAGCACCACTAAATAAACAGTTGGGTTTGGAGCCTATGAACCACCCTAATTTGCGGTTACATGGGATTGCTGCATGCGACACACTCTACCCTAGGTCCCTGATGGAAAGGACCCCTCCACTGGGGATCCCCACTGCTGGGTAGCAAATAAGCACGCTGAAGTATGTCTGGACAGCCGTCAAAGGAGTTAAAGTGGATGGTATGCATCAGCAGCCCATACAAAACACAACTTCATGCCAGGTTGAAGGTCACATATGGCATTCTCATGAAATGGCTCAGTTTGTGAGAGGGAGGTTCAGGAGACTGGGGCTAATGTGTAATTCCATTCAAGCAGGGAGTCACTCTGATAGGATTCCATCTCACACTTGAACATTCTCCAACTGGTGCACAACACTGGGTCTGAGCACCACCAATTTTTTTTGCTGACAACCACAAGCTCAAAATCCACCACTGCCCTATTTGCCGATTTCCACACCAACATTCTGCCCAAGCCTCTGGTATCCAGCACATCCCTTGCGGCCATGGTGCCCTCCTCTGCCAGCCACTTGAACTTGCAAGTTGGAGGTGCAGATTCCTGAGTAGTGGTTCTCTGAGAATAGCCACTACTCCTAACGGTAGGAAGATCCGGCATGAGTCAACCATGTTAGACATTGATCAGGTCTGGTAAAAGACAGACCCTCACGGTTTATGTACAGGAGCTGCACATCATAATTGAGGTTGCACACTGGCAGAAGAAATACATCACTGGACCGTGCCATGTGGGAGGAGACTCGATGTAAAGGTATTGCTGCAGGGTATGAAGATGAGAAGTCACAATCAGTCCTGACAGGTACACAGACACACCAACAACTGACCACTCTACTTTACGGGGAGACTCAGAACCTCTCCAGTGACCCATTGCATCTTCTTCTCCCAGAAGAAGTGAACCAGCTTCTGATTTTAGTGCCAAAACCAGGGGGAGTGGTCAAAGTGACCAGCTGGTTTGTAACCAGAACTCGGCTCCTGTGAAATAGCACTTGGAGCAGTCCTGACCAGCAGCTTAGTTGAGCGAAGATTTTGGCCTCAAGCTCCTGGCAATTCACCAGCCAGCATTCCTCAGCTGACTGAAGTAGACCCCTAGGTTGAGGCGATAGGTGGTGCTTCAGTTAAACCCTTGTATCTCCTCCAGCAAAGTATGCATCTGCCATGGCCTGACCAGGAATCTGGAACATTTGGTCCAGTTGATACTGGCAGAAGATGTAGCTGAGTACATTGCCCGGCACTCACACATCCTCCCAGGGCAGCTGGGTTGGTGAACGTGAGGAGCTTGTCATCAGCGTAAGCTGAAAGAGCCAACTCCCACGGCCAATCTGCATTGAATCAGTCCTGACAATCTCTTCCACAAGAGGCACAGGAAAGGCTGCAGGTGCAGGGAATACAGCTGGTTGAACAGGGGGCATCTCTAACACATTTGTCTTCCAAAGCAAAGGGATCCATTAACTTTAATCAGACACTCTTCAGTGGCATTCAGTAGTCAGATCTGAACTCAAATGCTCACAGAGTACTGAATAGATACTCGTTATTCACCCTATCAAATGCCCTATCCTGATCAAGGGAAAGGCAGGCACTAGACAGATCTATCTTCTCGGAAAAGTGGATTAGGTCCTAGACTAGATGGACATTGTCGTGGAAGCTTGGGCCCAGTGCCAAGTAAGACTGGTTGTAGTGGATCATGTGGTCCAGTACGAATCCAAGGTGAGATTACAACACCCTGGCAAAAATCCTGTAATACATACTGAGGAGGGAGACGGGAATGCTAGTTCTTTTAGTAAATGAAGGTCGCCCTTATTTGGCAGGAGGATGATGACCACCTTGAGCCAAGAAAAGAGAAGTTCCCTGCCACAAAACATTCCTCCATGACCTGCACATAGTTGTTCTCTAGAACATCACAGAGCACACCCTGAAGATCTCCACAGTCAGTCCATCCAGCCCCAGGTTCTTACCCTTCAAGGGCACTGGGTTAGCACCTCTAAAGTGACTGCAGTGTTGAGCGTCCTGACCTTCCCTGGGCCAACCTGCTGCAGGTTCTCCTACAGAAGTCTGTGAACATCCTTGCTGGATGGATCTGGAGAAAACAGAATGGTTGAATAGACTTTGGCCTGTGTCCTGATGCCTTCCAGATTGTAGATTTGTGGACCCGTTGTTGAACAGCAGCACATGGAGCTGCTGATGGCCCACCCACCCCAACATTTTTTCCAATGAGTAGAAGAAGGGAGAGCCACAGTCCAGGTCTTCAAGAAACTGGACCCATGATCTCACGTACGCAGGTCCCTTCTTCTACCTGTACACACTCTGCAGGGCTGTGTCCTTATGGCATTGAATGAGATGTGACTCCAGGTCAAGCATCTCCTTCTCCACCTCCTTGATTCTGATTTTCACTTCTTTGTCAAGCCCCATTACAGACCCCTGACAGAAGACATGAGTTTTTCCCAAGTCCCACCACAGACTCAAATAGCACAAGTCATCCTGCTTCCTGTTCCAGCTGGCCAGAAACAATGGAATGAATCCCTGAAGAATTGCTCATCTTCCAGCAACAGGTTGTTAAATTCTGAGTACATGGATCCTGGCCAGGTATGGAGCAGGGTGAGCTCCGTCCACGTAGTGGTAATCCATGCACAGCACACCTGTCACACAGAGGCCACCAGAGTGCAGGATGTATGTCCATGTAACATTCAGGCAGTCAATGATTGATGCTCCAACCCCAACCTCACAAAAATGAAGCTGATGGAGTCAGGTTGCAAATATCACCAGATGTCCATGAGGTCAAAGGACTTGACAATGTCCCTCAACCTCTTCCTCAACACTAGACCATCCTGTGCACTACCGTGGTGCCACTCCTCGAGGGTACAATTAAAATCTTCCATGAGGGTAATGCACTGGCTTTTGTCGATGGAGGCAAGGTGAGTGGACACTTCTTCAAAGAAGCAAATTTGCCTCATTCTGACCAAAAGAAGTGAACACATTCACAAATTGAAGCACCACATCCTCAACTTGACAGGCCTGGCACCATTTCCTTGACTCCCAAAATCTCTGGCTGAAAGGTGGAGCCAATAAGATGGCCAGCCTGCTGGAATTGGTGGTGAGGTGACACATGTAGACCTCTCCCTGTCACTTCAGGAACTAGGTGGCTTTTTCTCCCAGGGTGGTGTGAGTTTCTTGCAGGCAGTACACCACATAACCTCTGTCCCAGAGCACCAAGAAGTTCTGGAACCTATTATATAGCTTCCTCTGCCATTAACGTTGAGTCTGGCTAGGATTTTCTTCACGCTGGAGGCCTGTGACCAGCAGTGTGCCGCAAGAATTGGTGCTGGGTCCACTGATTTTTGACATTAACATAAATGATTTGGATGTGAATGTGGGAGGTATGATTAGTAAGTTTGCAGATGACACCAAAATTGGTGGTGTAGTGGACAGCCAAGAAGTTTACTGTAGAGTACGATGGGACCTTGATCAGATGAGCCGAGGAGCGGAAGATGGAATTTAACTTTGTTAAATGTGAGGTGCTGCATTTTGGAAAGGCAAATCAGGGCAGTACTTAAACAATTAATGGTAACGTGCTGGGGAGTGTTGCTGATCAAAGAGACCTGGAGAGGGGGCAGGTTCATAGTTCCTTGAAAGTAGAGTCACAGGTAGACAGGATAGTGAAGAAGGCATTTGGTATGCTTGCCTTTATTAGTCAGTGTATTGAGTATAGGAGTTGGGAGGTCATGTTGCAGCTGTACAGGATATTAGTTAAGCTTCTTTTGCAATACTGCATTCAGTTCTGGTCTCCCTGCTATAGTGAGGATGTAGTGTAACTTCAAAGGTTTCAGAAAACATTTACAAGGATGTTGCCAAGGTTGGAGGGTTTGGGGCTATAGAGAGACACTGAATAGGCTGTGGCTAATTTCCCTGGCGTGTTGGAGGGTGACCTTGTCGAAGTTAATAAAATCATGTGGTGAATAGCCAAGGTTTTTTCCCCGGGTTAGTGGAGTCCAAAACTACAGTATATAGGCTTAAGTTAAGAGGGGAAAGATTAAAAGGGACCTAAGGGGCAACCTTTTCACACAGAGGTGGTGCACGTATGGAATGAACTGCCAGAGGTAGTGGTGGAGGCTGGTACCATTGCAATATTCAAAAGGCATCTGGATGGGCACTCGAATTGGAAGGGTTTAGAGGGATATGGGTGAAACACTGGAAAATGGGACTAGTTTAATTTAGGATATCTGGTTGACATGTTCGAGTTGGACTGAAGGGTCTGTTTCCATGCTGTATAGTTCTACGACTCAATGTTGATGGTACTGTGCAACTTTTGCCATTACCCTCAACAGTACCCTAACTCCCTAAGGAGCCCATTGAAGAATGATCTGAACCATCTCTGATCATTCTGGTCCATTCTGGGGACACTGTGAACTTCCCAGGTGAACAAAAAGACCAGATTCAAGGCTATCTGAAGGGGCCAGCTGACCTCTGTAGCAATGACCCTTATTTTTCCCAGGAACTCCCAGAGTTCTTCAATGTGCTGAGAGGGAGCTCAGTGGTTGGCACTAGGGAGCCCGTAACCTCGCTGTAGATCAATTTCACATTACCCTCACAGTGTCCATCATTGAGCCTTTATCCTATTCTGGCTTGTCATCTTCAGCCCTGCTCCCTCTGCCACTATGAGAATGGGGGCTATGGTTTGGTGTCACCAGCTGCCTTCACTACCCCATTGTCACTGCCTCCCCAGGGTCACTGGCAGGGGTTTCTTTGGTGGACTCTATTAGGGCAGGTTTGAAGTTACCAGGTGGCAGAGACTTGGCACCAAGCTCCTCTCCTACAATGGGTCACCCTGCCCCTTGTGGAACAAGTCCCTCCCGAGACGGAGGCACCAGGTAAAAATCTCTGAGAAGAGAGAGAAAATCCCCTTTTTCCTCACCGCCACCCAATTAAGCAGTAAGAGTTACACGGCTGATGTCGCAGCCTTTGAAAGAGTCAGACATACCACTGGGAGGTGGGTGGCAATATTATAACCAGTGGACTTATCTCACCCACAAGGCACCTGACAGGCTGTGTCACTGGACACTGGGGGAACATGGACCAGGACTTGGATTTCATGGCTAATTTGACAGACTCTGGGGTATGATGGAATGGATTTTGGGAGGCCACCTCCAGGTGATACATCTTGTACTATGCCTTCCTTCCAGGTTGGAAGTTCTGCCTCCTCACTGCCAGAAACTGTAATAGTGGCAACTTCTATTGCAGGCCCCTCTAATGGTGCCCCAGGAGTTTTAGATGGGGTGTATTGGGCAAGGCAGTGCCACTAGTGCCTGCCAATGTGTCTTTGATGACCTTGGATATCGGCCAGTTTTTCCTGAAGTGCCCCATATCTAAACAGAGATGGCTGTGCCATCCAGAAGGTGTGGTAGGCAATGCCCTCATGTGTCACAGTGAAGACCCCTTGAATCATGCCCTCCCAGGCCATGCTAATGAAGAACTGGCACGGAAGGAATAAACATGCTAGAGGCTGTTCTCTGTCAACCTCAACAGGATCAGCACTATAGAGATAGTAGGAAATGCAGATGCTGGAGAATCTGAGATAACAAGGTGTAGAGCTGGATGAACACAGCAGGTCAATCAGCATCCTATAGCCTTTCTGCTCCTATGATGCTGCTTGGCCTGCTGTGTTCATCCAGCTCTACACCTTGTTATCTCAGGATCAGTATTATCCCTGACCTCAACTCCCTGAGGTGGCACAAATGGGGCAGGAGGAGCTCACTGACAAAGGCTGAGAGATTGGAGATTACTAACCATTGTGTGACAATGTCCAAATTGTCCCGCTCACAGTGAACCCCTTCTTGAGGGCTACATGCACCTCTGACACAGACTGCAGGTAGAAAACAGTCTTGCTGTGCATTTTTGAGGCCACAACAATTGCTGAGATTGGACAATGACTGCCAGGCTTCAATGAATATGTCTGGATGGACATAGCTCTTCATTCTGAGGCTTTTTATTTAAAGGGTAAATGGTGCCACATTTGGGGCTAAAGCAGTAATGGCAGCTACAACAACATCAGAACAGCTGGGCTCTGCCACATGTGACCTCAGTGTTGGGTTGCAGAAAGCCACGCCTACTTCTTGATAGGGAAGAACAGAAATGAAATGATCCGAGACAAGGCAGCAGGCAATAGTCAGCACCATCACAGTGGGCCCAGGCAACCACAGCAGATTGTCTTAGTGGGCCCAGGCAGCAACAGCAACATTGTCTCTCATGGACCCAGGCAGCCACAGCTGTACAAGTCTCAGTGGGCCCAGGCAGCAACAGGTTGAGTAGGCCCAGATAGCAACAGATGAAGGAGGCCAAGGCATCACTAACAACGTTCTCAGTGGGCCCAGGCAGCAGGATTACCTCACATACAGGTAGCAGCAACAACAGCATCACAGAGTCATGTTCTCCCCACACCTGCATGTGTTTCCACTGGTTGCCCCTACAGTCCAAAGATGCAGGTTAGGTGCATTGGCCATGCTATATTGCCCCGTAGTGTCCAGGGATGGATTAGCCATGGATAGTGAGGGGATATGGGGATAGGATCAGGACTGGGTCTGGTTTTGAGTGGGATGCTGTTTGGAAGGGCATTGCATGGATCAAATGGCCTCTTTCTGCTCTGTAGGGATTCTATGATTCTATGATACTCAGTCTTCTAGGCTCCACTGACCAAGATCCTCCTCCTGCAGCATCTATGTTCCAGACACCCTAGCGCTTCTGAGTCCAAATGCAGGGAGACTACCACTGCACCACAAGAGCCCCCTTTATTCCAGCAAGTATTTTCTAATCAATGTTATTGCACACCTCTGAAGCAGGTGGGATTTAAACCGAGACTCCTAGTTCAGAAGTAGGGGTATTACCATTTTGCCTCAAGATCTCCTTGGTTCCAGTGTTAAAGAAAGTCCTTCGGGGGTGTGTGGCTTGCCATCAGTGAAGAAGGAGCATGTTCATACTTAACAACAATTTCTTGGGCCCTTCATCTCTCTGTATAAGGGCTTGAAAGGAGATAGTTTGATGCACAAGAACTGTACATTAATTTTCTTTGTTTATTTCCCTGTTACAAGAAAATATCGATGTTGAAGATATACCCTGCTGCTGACTCTCACAACTGTGTACCAGTGTGAGTGACTTTTGAAGCAATGATTTTTGTATCACTGATCTCTTATCATTTCTTTCTCTGTTCTTTCTTTCAAATGTTATTTCCTTCTCTGCTCCACCAGGAGACTGTCCCTGTTTATTGATCTCTTCCTCTCCTGATTTCTTTCTCAGATGTGAACTCTGCAACCGTCCACCAGGCTCCCTGAATTGTCTTCAAACTAATTGGGGATGGAGTGGACCTGAGCTACAAGGTTCAAGGAAAGAGTACAGTTATGATGCTCTGGTACAGACAAAGCCAGGGGAAGGAGCTGCAGCTGATGCTTTATTCTACAACTGCACAAAGCATGACTGCAAAGGGAGAGACAGACAGTTTCACTGCCAAGAGACCGAGTGGCTCTGACTTAAACCTAAAGACTTCCACCCTCTGAACTAATCATTTGGCCATGTACTACTGTGCCTTGAGTTTCCACAGTGATTCAGAAAGATAGCAGCTCAACATAAACCCTCAAAGGCTGCAGGAAACAAGTGTAAACACAGAGCCAGGCAATGCTGCAGCAGTTTTCAATTTATTTTTCAGCAAATACATGTTTGTAAGAAGAGACTGGCTAGTACAATAGTGAAAGTTTGGTTATTGAGACAGTTGAGGAACCTACATTGACATTTACAAGGATAATATCAGAACTGAGAGTTTGTGACCGTCTGGATTGTAATCCAGTAAAAACAATTAAAGCAAATAATTGCAAATACTGGAGATCTGAAAGAAATAAACAAAACAAAATACAGTAAGTGATGCAGAATCAGGTTTGGCAGCATCCATGGTGAGAGAAACAGAGTTAACTTTGAGTCTAGTATGACCTTTCTTCCGAGCACAAGCACTTTCTGCTTTTCTTTTTGGTGAAAAAACACTTGGGATCTATCACTGTCTCTGTGTTGTTCCTCGACATGAGCAACAGTAGGAGGACTAAGATTAGAAAACACGGTTGTCCAGAATAAGCACAAAATGAATTGAGAGAAAGTTATTCAGCTTTTCAAGTGAGGAAAAATGCTTCCGAACATTGTGAACATGTCCATTTTGACCACACGATGGAGGCAAGGTCATGGTTTAGGTTAGTGGGTCTTGATGCTGGAGGTATGGGGGTAGGTATTGATCTGCGAGTGAGGATGAAAGTGGCAGAGCATTGAATGTTCTGTCTATTCTATTGACCATTCCCATGCACTTTGCAAACAACATGTTTTCCCCAGGTCTCATTCTGTTAGCAGTTACATTGATTATTAATTGGTTCAACTCTAGAAGGAGGTATATCCGACTCATGCATCTGATCCTTATATTTGCTCCAATGATTTGAAAGGAATTTGAGAGGTGGTGACATCAGATGTCAACTCTCCCTCCAAAGACCCATCTGATGCCTTTAGGTGTGATTTTGCCTGGAGTGCATCTGCAGCAGCAATGGAAAAAATGGATCATGCAAATATTCAGATGTGAAGTGATGTGTCTCTCATCTGCTTCACTATCCAAGCGTGGAGATCAAATTTTGGCAGCACCTGTCTAATTTAGAAGAGTGGGAGGCAGGTAATCTGGAAAGACCCAGATTGTGTTTCACTCAGTAATAGATTGTGTGTGTTGGAAAATGTGAGAGTGATCGTTGCTGTGGAAAATACAACAAGAGCACAGTTGCACAAAGAAGGAGTACAAGGAAAGGGAGAACAATATTGTAAAAGATTCAATAGTGCGGGCATTTAGGGCAATAAACAGGCATTTCTGCAGTTGCAGACGTGACTTGGGGTCAGGGTCAAGGACAACCCGTAATGGTAAATAGTCAAAAATCCAGTATTTTAACCCAGCAGTAGTGAAGGAACTGTAATGTATTTCCAAGTCAGGATGGTGAGTGACTTGAAGTGGAACTGGAAAGTGGTGGTGTTCCCAGGTATATGCTGCTCTTGTCCTTCTAAATGGAAATGGTTGAGGGTTTGGAAGGTGCTGTCCAAGGAGCTTTGGTGAATTTCTGCAGTGCATCTTGTAGATAGTACACACTGCTGCTACTTAGTGTTGATGATAGGTGGAGTTGAGGCTTGTGGTTCAGGTGCCAATCAATAGGTTTGTGTTGTCCTGGATGATGTCAAGCTTCTTGGGTGTTGTTACAGCTGCACCCATTTTAGAAAAATGGTGAGTATTCCAATAATCTCCTGACTTATGACTTTTAAATAGTGGACAGACTTTGGGGAGTCAGGGGGTGAATTACTTGCCAGAGTATTCCTAGCCTCTGTCCTGCTCTTTTAGCTACTGTTATGTGGCAAGTCCAGTTAAGTTTCTGGTCAACGTAACCATCAGGATGTTGATAGTAGGGGATTCAGCAATAGTAATAACATTGATTGCCAAGGGTCGATGGTTAGATTGTCTCTTGTTGAAGATGGTCATTGCCTGACATTTGTGTGGCATGAATGTTACTTGCCACTTGCTGGCCCAGGCTTGGATATTGTCCAGATCTTGTTGCATTTGAACATGACCTGCTTCAGTATCTAAGGAGTCACAAATGATGTTGACCAGAGCACAATCTTGGCAAATATCTCAACTTCTGACATTATGATGGAGAGAAGGTCATTGATGAAGCAATTTAAAATGGTTGGGCTTAGGACATTACTCTGAGGAATTCCTATAGAGATGTCCTGCAGCTGAGATGACTGATCTCCAACAGTCACAACCATCTTTGTATGTGCCAGGTATGACTCCAACCAGTGGAGAGTTTGCTCCCTGATGTCTGCTGATTCCAGTTTTGCTAGGGCCCTTTGTTGCCATGATTCATCAAATGCAGTCTTGGTATCAAGGGCTTTCACTCACGCCTCACCACTGGAATTCAGCTTTTTGTTTATGTTTGAAGTGAACCTCTAATGATGTCAGGAGTTAAATGGTCATGGCAGAACACAAATTTGGCGTCGCTCCGTAGATTATTGTTGAACTGATGCTGCTCGATAGCTCTGTTGATGATCCTTTCCATCGCTTATGGATGGTCAATAGACTGATGGGGCGATAGCTGGCTGGGTTGGAACTGTCTTGCGTTATGTGTACACTGCATGCTGGGCAAAATTTCCACATTGCCAGGTAGATGCCAGCGTTGTAACTGTACTGGAACAGTTTGGCTAGGGGAGCACCAAGTTCTGGGGCACAAGTCTTCAGGACTACTGCCGGAACGTTGTCAGGGCATGTACTCTTTGCAGTATCCAGTGCCTCCAACCATTTTTTGACATCACTTGGAGTGAATCAAATTGGCTATAGACTCTATCTGTAATGCTGGGGACCACTGGAGGAAGCTAAGTTAATACACTTAGTATTTCTGAGATTGCTGTGAATTCTTCATCCTTAACTTTGCACTGGTGTGTTGTACTTTTCCATCATTAACGATGGGAATTCTTCAGGAGACTTCGCCTTCAGTGAATTTTTTTTAATTGTTCACCCATCAGTTATGATTGGACGCAGGATTGCAGAATGTGGATCTGATCAAATTGGTAGTGGCATCATAGTCTCATCGATCACTTGCTATTGTGATACTGTTTGGCATACAAGTAGACCTATCCTGTACCTTCACCAGGTTGACACTTCATTTTCAGCTATGCCTGGTGCTGCTCCTTGCAGGCCTTTCTGCACTTCCATTGAACCAAAAAAAGTTGATTCCCTGGCTTGATGGTAATGGCAGAATGGGACATGTGCCAGGCCATGAGCTTGCAGATTGTGCTGGATTATAATTTTGCTGCTGTTGATTGGCTCACAGTGCCTCATGGCTGCCCAGTCTTGAGTTAACAGGTCTGTTTGACAGCTGTTCCATTTAGCACGATGATACTACTGCACAAGATGATTTACTGTGTGATGAACAGTCAGAAATCACAGTTCACACTGGGACCAACAACATGTTGAAAGATGGATGAGGTACCGAAACAAGAAGTTAGTGAGCTGGATAGCAGATTTAAAGGCAGCATCTCAAAGTTTGTAAGCTCTGTACTACTCTCAATGCCATGTGCTTGTGAGTAGAGGAATAGAATGGTTGAACAGATGAAGAATGGCTGAGGAGTTTGAGTAGAAGGGAGGGATTCATTTCCTGGATCACTGGGTCCATTTCTGGGGAAGGTAGGAACTGTACATATCTGATGGGTTGTACCTGAACTGAATTGGGACAAACATCCTTGCAAGGAGATTTGCTCATGTGGTTGGTGGAAGTTTAAACTAACTTATCAGGTAGATGAGATTTAGAGTGGAGGTACAGTCAGGTATGATGCACAGATAAGTAGAGAAGAAGAGGTAAGTCATTCTGAAAGGCAATGTGAATATAGTCGAGTTAAAGCACAAATGAGTAATGGCAACCCTGAATGTCAATTATTTTATACAAGGATCTTTGTGAGTAAAGCGGATGAGTTGAGTGTTTTAATTAAAGCATGTAGATGTGATATCATTGCTGTCACGGAAATGTGGCTGGTCAAATGAGATGAACAATGGCAAATGGAATTTAATCCTGAAAAGTGTGAAGTGATGCATGTTGGGATGACTATCAAGGCAAATGTGCACTCTTTGAATGATAGGATTGTAGGAAGTACAAAGGATCAGAGAGACATTGGTGCATGCCCATAAATCCTTGAAGGTGGTGGGACATGTAGATAAGGTTGTTTATAAGGTATATGGGTAACTTCCCTTATTAGTCAAGGCACTGAGTACAAGAGGAAGGAGTTTACAATGGTGCTGTATATGACATAAGTTAGAGCCACAGTTGACATACTGTGTTTGGTTCTCATTGCCACACTATAGGAAGGATGTGATTGGACTAGATAGGGTGCAGGGGATATTCATCTCAATATTGCCGAGACTGGAATGATTCAGCTAGAAGGAAGATTAAATAGGATGGGATTGGTTTCCTTCGAGCAGAAAAGGCTGGCAAAGAGCAGGGAAGGGAGTCTGATTTAGGTGGAGAAAGTTCTGAGGTACATAGGCAGGGCAGATTTGCCCTTTGTAGAGGTGTCAATAACCAGGGGCACAATTGTAAGGTAAGGAACAGAATGTTTTGAGGGGATTTGAGAGAAGAAAAAAATCACCCAGAGTGGTGGTTATTTGAAATTCATTGTCTGAATGGGTGTCAGATGCAACAACTTTGAAGACTTGAGAACTATTAAGATGAACTCTTCAAATGCCATGGCATACATGGCTACTGGCCAAATGCTGGAAAATTGGTTTAGAATATATGAATATTTTATAACCAGCATAGAAACAATGGGCCAAAGGGCTTCCCGCTGTGCTGTAAAAGCCCTATGACTGATTCTATTTCCATTGCAGATTGTCTTAATGAAGAAAGATAGTGAGAGAATATGGAGTGAAGTAGGGTGAGAGGGAGTTAGATATTGTGATATGTTGTAGAAGGGAGAATCTGAAGGAGTGAACCATTGAGGGAAAGGGGCAAAGATAGATCATAGAACAATACAGCACAGGATCAAATCCTTCTTTACTGACCATGATGCCATTCTAAACGAATCCCATTTGCCAGTAAATAGTCCACATCCACCTATTTCCTACCTGTTCATGTGTCTGTCTAAATGCTTCTTAAAAACTTTGCTATATTGTCTGTTTCTACCACCTCCAGAGAGAGACAGAGAAAGACAGACAAAAAGAAACAGAGAGACAGAGAAAGAAAGACAGAGAAAAAAAGAGAGAGAGAAAGAGAAAAATGATAAGAGGGCAAAGGCAGAGAGCAATTGACGTTGGAAAGATGGAGAAAAAGGGATAGAAAAGAACATTGGGTAAGGCAGATAAATAATTCTGCAGAGACACAAAAAGAGACATAGAAGCTGAAATATGGAGGGAGAAAAGAGAAAGAAGACAGAGAAGAGCCACAGACATAGAGGAGGATGCAAACAGAGGGAAACAGAGTTGCAGGAGATGAGCGTGCGCACCCACAATACAGAAACCAAAATAGAGCTCCAAGCAGTGACTCATCATATCATAGCTTACTGGGTGCTGTCTCTTGCAGTGCTTATATCTGAATACGGTGCAGACATTTCAGATTCCCGTCTGACAGCCAGATGATTGAATCCTCCTTATCGTTGTAGTCCAAAAATGAGCTCAACTATGCACCATGAAAGACATACATGGCCACAGAGTAGGTAGCGTCCAAGATCTGAGCCCTAGTTTCATCCACTCAATCCACTTTTCTCTTGTTTCTCCTCTTCACATGTTTTTCTCCCCTCTTTTTCTATCTTTGTCTTTTTAAAACCTATTTTTAGTGCTTTTTTTTAAAAACTCACCTTCTGGAGAAAGCCTGTTTGTAGAGGCAGCGGCAACAATGAATCATGGCAGCGGTTGGAGCCCAGTATGAGCCCAGCTGGTGGTCAGTGGTGAAGCATCTGACAATGAAAGTGGCTGGTGAGCAAAGTGGCGGTCGGCAGTGTTGCGGCTTGTGGCCTGGGTGGGACTATGCCCTGCACGGGTGAAAGTGTGCCCAGGACAGCGGACAGCATGCCCCTGTGGGGAAAGCCAGCATGGACCAACTGCAGGCCCTGGCTTAAGAAAGGGCAGTAATGTTTAACTTCTAACCTTATGCTTTTCTGTTTTTTTAACTTTATAATAAACAGAACTGCAGTGATGACTTTTTACACTTATTTCTTTATTTTTCTATTGTAGTACCTAAAATTTTGTACCTAGATATGCTTTCACCTAACATGGTGCAGGGAATGACAACATTGTACACTTTTCACTATAATCCAGTAAACCAAAATTTAAAGTCTTGTTGCACCATCTGCCTCACTTCTCAAAAGAGTCTCCCTGAGATTACTGTTATCTGATTATTTAGCATCTGGCCATGTCTGGTAATTGGGACTTCACTTCTGGATTTAGATGAAGCTTTTCAGAAACAAAAGTGGATAATTACAGTAATGATTGCTCAATTAAATAAAGAGAGATGGAAAGAGTTTGGGTGGGGGGGTGGGGTTTGTTCCAACATTCAATCCTGCCAATCATTGGGATGTAGTAATTATAGAGATTCTGATTGATCGGATTGAGTAAGGAGGTGTTTGAAACACTGCAATTTTTAATGATGTTCCTGTCTTCCTCACTGTTTTGAAAAGAGTAGGTTGATTCTTCATAACATCCGACAAAACTCTTCTCACTCCTTTCTTGATTAAAATGGATCCTCCGAGTAAAAGATGTATCTGTTGCTGGGGCTAATGATCTTGTTTCTCCGCAAGAAATTTCTTTCAATAATAATTGCTAATAACTATAACTGTTCTCTGTTTCTTCTTACAGCCTTTCTATCTCCCCCCACTGTACACAATGTTCCAATTTCCTGATTTTGCCATCTCCACATATTTCGCCAGATGTGAATGCACAGATTATTCACCAGACTCCTACCACTGTCTTCAAATTGCCTGGGGAGACAGAGTGAACTTGAAGTGCATCGTGATGGGAACTAGTACACCTAACATGTACTGGTACGGACCGTACCCAGTGAAGGAGCTACAGTTCATGTTTTACTCAACAGCTGCCAATATTGTTGTTGCAGCAGCACATGACTAACTGACACAAGATAGCCGAAAGGGGTTGACAGCTACATAGGGTAGATGTTCACAGACTTGTGGTCTCTATAGCAAGAAAGGGAAGTTAATTACATTTCTATAAACAGGCAGCTCTAAACATAAAAACACTATTAGAAGGGGCATTTTTGAAAGGCCCGGTTCAGCTACAGTCCCAAGTTTGTTATTTAGTAAAAAGTAGAAGGAAACAACTTATCCTAAAGTGTTCTGATCTTTTTAGGTAATTATAAAATTAGAAATGCAAACAACAAATTAGTCTGAAAAGGTGAATTGTTTCCTTCAGAAAATGTTTGTGGGCGGTAAAGAGGCCCATTGCATTATTTGAGAAGATAAAGAAATAAGTGGTGTAAAGCCGACCTCAAAAAGACCATTGGCACAGGGGGAGGACAGAAGATGATTGTAAAAATAGAGTTCACAACTGGGGAGTGACAATCAGTTGAGGCTTAAGTACAAATGGAGATAATTTGAACAAATTCTTACATCCAAAGATCAAGGGAAAAGATTGGCAGTGTTATGGACCAGAGCAGACCCCCTCAAAATACTTTAAGAATGTCACCTAGAGCTGCACCTTTTCTTATTTTAAATGGAACAGGACATTTCACATTAGCGGATGCAACTCAACTAGTGAAACTACTCTGCATTAAGCAAAAACACAATTTATTTATATACTGTATTTTAAATTCAAACAAAAAAGAAAGAAGATTTTAGAATAACAACTCTTGGAACATGTAACAGAATAATAGATACAATAACTATTACTAATTAACTGTTCCAATATAGTAACATCCCATAAACACACCCCTTGGCAAAAAGGCAAATTCAGACAGATTCTCACATGCTGTTTTCCAATCCAGGAGGAAAAAAAGCATCAAGAGAAATTTCAGAGAGAGTGGCAGCCAGGAGACATTTACTAAATCTTTCAAATCTGTTGAGATCCCAAAAGCTTTTGATGCTACTGAAAAACCAAAATCCAGAAATCCTGATCTGAGAGGGCCACACCCAATCAGGCTGTTAAAAAAAAACAATGCCTCTGTGAGATGTTGCATTACAGGTCTCCTTACTAAGTCACTCACCAGCTCGCTATATTTACTGATGCCACATTTCCATTCATTCATAACCCTTTTCTAACTCGCTGTTCGCTATAACGCGTTTTCATTCATAAAACCGCGATTTTTGAAGTGCATTTTACTATTGCGAGATAGGCTAAATTAAAACATTCCTTCCAAATCCATTGCTACTTCTTCACACCTTCAACCCTTATCAGACATACTTACATCAAAAGCTACCCTTGAATAAATATCAAACCTATTCAGAAACAATACGTTCACCGCCCTAGTGTCTCCACGACCCACCCGTAACTATGAAAAGATTATAATATTAATCAGTCCCTCAGCAACCTTCTCTCAGGACTTGAATAGGTTAAAGAATATCAAACAAGTTTCCTCCATATTTTCTGAAGGGTCCAGACCGAAACATCAGCTTTCGTGCTCCTCTGATGCTGCTTGGCCTGCTGTGTTCATCCAGCTCTACACCTTGTTATCTCCTCCACTAGCATGTACCTGTTTAATACATATTGAATAGACCCTCTGTCCCCTTTAAGAAAGTTACTATCAAAACAGCGCTTCTGTGAAATTGCATGAATGAACGAAACTCACACTGGCAAATAGTAAAGAAAATCTCACGACCCAGCTGCAGTAATCAGTTTAATATCCTTTATACTTTTATTTAGTGCATGTATAATTTCTAACTTACTTACATCATAAAGGTCTAGTATTTTTACTGACATTTACTAACTTAAATGATAAAAGGACTAACAACCTCCTAATTATGCAAACATTCGGGACAGATACCCTAATCCGTGCAGCAGCCAGCATTTAGCAAATGTTTAAACAATCCCGTGCTTCCCTAGGACAGGTGTCACACACACTTCTGTGTAACACCATAGTGATATATTAAAATTCTATGTAAGAACTGGTGTATAAAGAGGCTATTGCAAGAACTGCACTTCAGGATTCCATCGCCGCCTCAAACTGCGTTACCGTGGAAGCTCAATAAAGAATCTATTTTTGCCACTCACCAATTTCGGTCGTTACTTGAAACACTGATCCCACAGCCTCCCACGTTGTTTACTCAAGTGGTCTTGGTAGACTGCTGCATGCCTCTGCCTTACAGTCCCTCTTCAAAAAAGTACCAAGATAACCTCTTAAAGTCACAGCATCATCACAACAGATTACGGGATATAGTGTCCCCCAGTTACTTGGGGAATCCGAACAAGTTCCGTTTAATTACTTGGTTAAGTTGTCAAGTGATTGAATTTCACCCTCAGTGAATTTCGAATAGATTACTTTTACTAAGAAAACAAAACTAGTAATCGAAAGTATTTCATGTAGAAATGGTAAAGGTTTACTAAAAAATTAAAAGTCTAGTTTAAAATTCACTTACGGCGCACAAATAGCAGAGGTCATAAATCGCAACTGCAAATCAGAAGGTGTAGAGCTGGATGAACACAGCAGGCCAAGCAGCATCAGAGGAGCA